>NC_048570.1:100095321-100232821 GCF_013265735.2 Oncorhynchus mykiss | reverse complement strand
ATAACTGTAGTGTTAGTCTCCTCACATTTATAACTGTAGTGTTAGTTTCCTCACATTTATAACTGTAGTGTTAGTCTCCTCACATTTATAACTGTAGTGTTAGTTTCCTCACATTTATAACTGTAGTGTTAGTCTCCTTACATTTATTACTGTAGTGTTAGTTTCCTCACATTTATAACTGTAGTGTTAGTCTCCTCACATTTATAACTGTAGTGTTAGTTTCCTCACATTTATAACTGTAGTGTTAGTCTCCTCACATTTATAACTGTAGTGTTAGTTTCCTCACATTTATAACTGTAGTGTTAGTCTCCTCACATTTATAACTGTAGTGTTAGTTTCCTCACATTTATAACTGTAGTGTTAGTCTCCTCACATTTATAACTGTAGTGTTAGTCTCCTCACATTTATAACTGTAGTGTTAGTCTCCTCACATTTATAACTGTAGTGTTAGTCTCCTCACATTTATAACTGTAGTGTTAGTCTCCTTACATTTATAACTGTAGTGTTAGTCTCCTCACATTTATAACTGTAGTGTTAGTCTCCTCACATTTATAACTGTAGTGTTAGTTTCCTCACATTTATAACTGTAGTGTCAGTCTCCTCACATTTATAACTGTAGTGTCTCCTCACATTTATAACTGTAGTGTTAGTTTCCTCACATTTATAACTGTAGTGTTAGTTTCCTCACATTTATAACTGTAGTGTTAGTCTCCTCACATTTATAACTGTAGTGTTAGTCTCCTCACATTTATAACTGTAGTGTTATTTTCCTTACATTTATAACTGTAGTGTTAGTTTCCTCACATTTATAACTGTAGTGTCTCCTCACATTTATAACTGTAGTGTTAGTCTCCTCACATTTATAACTGTAGTGTTAGTTTCCTTCCATTTATAACTGTAGTGTCTCCTCACATTTATAACTGTAGTGTTAGTTTCCTCACATTTATAACTGTAGTGTTAGTCTCCTCACATTTATAACTGTAGTGTTAGTTTCCTTACATTTATAACTGTAGTGTCTCCTCACATTTATAACTGTAGTGTTAGTTTCCTTACATTTATAACTGTAGTGTTAGTCTCCTCACATTTATAACTGTAGTGTTAGTCTCCTCACATTTATAACTGTAGTGTTAGTTTCCTTACATTTATAACTGTAGTGTCTCCTCACATTTATAACTGTAGTGTTAGTTTCCTTACATTTATAACTGTAGTGTTAGTCTCCTCACATTTATAACTGTAGTGTTAGTTTCCTCACATTTATAACTGTAGTGTCTCCTCACATTTATAACTGTAGTGTTAGTCTCCTCACATTTATAACTGTAGTGTTAGTTTCCTCACATTTATAACTGTAGTGTTAGTCTCCTCACATTTATAACTGTAGTGTTAGTTTCCTCACATTTATAACTGTAGTGTTAGTCTCCTCACATTTATAACTGTAGTGTTAGTTTCCTCACATTTATAACTGTAGTGTTAGTCTCCTTACATTTATTACTGTAGTGTTAGTTTCCTCACATTTATAACTGTAGTGTTAGTCTCCTCACATTTATAACTGTAGTGTTAGTTTCCTCACATTTATAACTGTAGTGTTAGTCTCCTCACATTTATAACTGTAGTGTTAGTTTCCTCACATTTATAACTGTAGTGTTAGTCTCCTCACATTTATAACTGTAGTGTTAGTTTCCTCACATTTATAACTGTAGTGTTAGTCTCCTCACATTTATAACTGTAGTGTTAGTCTCCTCACATTTATAACTGTAGTGTTAGTCTCCTCACATTTATAACTGTAGTGTTAGTCTCCTCACATTTATAACTGTAGTGTTAGTCTCCTTACATTTATAACTGTAGTGTTAGTCTCCTCACATTTATAACTGTAGTGTTAGTCTCCTCACATTTATAACTGTAGTGTTAGTTTCCTCACATTTATAACTGTAGTGTTAGTCTCCTCACATTTATAACTGTAGTGTCTCCTCACATTTATAACTGTAGTGTTAGTTTCCTCACATTTATAACTGTAGTGTTAGTTTCCTCACATTTATAACTGTAGTGTTAGTCTCCTCACATTTATAACTGTAGTGTTAGTCTCCTCACATTTATAACTGTAGTGTTATTTTCCTTACATTTATAACTGTAGTGTTAGTTTCCTCACATTTATAACTGTAGTGTCTCCTCACATTTATAACTGTAGTGTTAGTCTCCTCACATTTATAACTGTAGTGTTAGTTTCCTTCCATTTATAACTGTAGTGTCTCCTCACATTTATAACTGTAGTGTTAGTTTCCTCACATTTATAACTGTAGTGTTAGTCTCCTCACATTTATAACTGTAGTGTTAGTTTCCTTACATTTATAACTGTAGTGTCTCCTCACATTTATAACTGTAGTGTTAGTTTCCTTACATTTATAACTGTAGTGTTAGTCTCCTCACATTTATAACTGTAGTGTTAGTCTCCTCACATTTATAACTGTAGTGTTAGTTTCCTTACATTTATAACTGTAGTGTCTCCTCACATTTATAACTGTAGTGTTAGTTTCCTTACATTTATAACTGTAGTGTTAGTCTCCTCACATTTATAACTGTAGTGTTAGTTTCCTCACATTTATAACTGTAGTGTTAGTCTCCTCACATTTATAACTGTAGTGTTAGTCTCCTCACATTTATAACTGTAGTGTTAGTTTCCTCACATTTATAACTGTAGTGTTAGTCTCCTCACATTTATAACTGTAGTGTTAGTCTCCTCACATTTATAACTGTAGTGTTAGTCTCCTCACATTTATAACTGTAGTGTTAGTTTCCTCACATTTATAACTGTAGTGTTAGTCTCCTCACATTTATAACTGTAGTGTTAGTTTCCTCACATTTATAACTGTAGTGTTAGTTTCCTCACATTTATAACTGTAGTGTTAGTCTCCTCACATTTATAAATGTAGTGTTAGTCTCCTCACATTTATAACTGTAGTGTTAGTTTCCTCACATTTATAACTGTAGTGTTAGTCTCCTCACATTTATAACTGTAGTGTTAGTTTCCTCACATTTATAACTGTAGTGTTAGTCTCCTCACATTTATAACTGTAGTGTTAGTTTCCTCACATTTATAACTGTAGTGTTAGTTTCCTCACATTTATAACTGTAGTGTTAGTCTCCTCACATTTATAACTGTAGTGTTAGTCTCCTCACATTTATAACTGTAGTGTTAGTTTCCTCACATTTATAACTGTAGTGTTAGTCTCCTCACATTTATAACTGTAGTGTTAGTTTCCTCACATTTATAACTGTAGTGTTAGTCTCCTCACATTTATAACTGTAGTGTCTCCTCACATTTATAACTGTAGTGTTAGTTTCCTCACATTTATAACTGTAGTGTTAGTTTCCTCACATTTATAACTGTAGTGTTAGTTTCCTCACATTTATAACTGTAGTGTTAGTTTCCTCACATTTATAACTGTAGTGTTAGTTTCCTCACATTTATAACTGTAGTGTTAGTCTCCTCACATTTATAACTGTAGTGTTAGTTTCCTCACATTTATAACTGTAGTGTTAGTTTCCTCACATTTATAACTGTAGTGTTAGTCTCCTCACATTTATAACTGTAGTGTTAGTTTCCTCACATTTATAACTGTAGTGTTAGTTTCCTCACATTTATAACTGTAGTGTTAGTCTCCTTCAGTTTATAACTGTAGTGTTAGTTTCCTTCCATTTATAACTGTAGTGTTAGTTTCCTCACATTTATAACTGTAGTGTTAGTTTCCTCACATTTATAACTGTAGTGTTAGTCTCCTCACATTTATAACTGTAGTGTTAGTTTCCTTACATTTATAACTGTAGTGTTAGTCTCCTCACATTTATAACTGTAGTGTTAGTTTCCTCACATTTATAACTGTAGTGTTAGTTTCCTCACATTTATAACTGTAGTGTTAGTCTCCTCACATTTATAACTGTAGTGTTAGTTTCCTCACATTTATAACTGTAGTGTTAGTCTCCTCACATTTATAACTGTAGTGTTAGTTTCCTCACATTTATAACTGTAGTGTTAGTGTCCTTACATTTATAACTGTAGTGTTAGTTTCCTCACATTTATAACTGTAGTGTCTCCTCACATTTATAACTGTAGTGTTAGTTTCCTCACATTTATAACTGTAGTGTCTCCTCACATTTATAACTGTAGTGTTAGTTTCCTCACATTTATAACTGTAGTGTCTCCTCACATTTATAACTGTAGTGTTAGTTTCCTCACATTTATAACTGTAGTGTTAGTCTCCTTCAGTTTATAACTGTAGTGTTAGTTTCCTCACATTTATAACTGTAGTGTTAGTTTCCTCACATTTATAACTGTAGTGTTAGTTTCCTCACATTTATAACTGTAGTGTTAGTTTCCTCACATTTATAACTGTAGTGTTAGTCTCCTCACATTTATAACTGTAGTGTTAGTTTCCTCACATTTATAACTGTAGTGTTAGTTTCCTCACATTTATAACTGTAGTGTTAGTTTCCTCACATTTATAACTGTAGTGTCTCCTCACATTTATAACTGTAGTGTTAGTCTCCTCACATTTATAACTGTAGTGTTAGTTTCCTCACATTTATAACTGTAGTGTTAGTCTCCTCACATTTATAACTGTAGTGTTAGTTTCCTCACATTTATAACTGTAGTGTTAGTCTCCTCACATTTATAACTGTAGTGTTAGTTTCCTCACATTTATAACTGTAGTGTTAGTCTCCTTACATTTATAACTGTAGTGTTAGTTTCCTCACATTTATAACTGTAGTGTTAGTCTCCTCACATTTATAACTGTAGTGTTAGTTTCCTCACATTTATAACTGTAGTGTTAGTCTCCTCACATTTATAACTGTAGTGTTAGTTTCCTCACATTTATAACTGTAGTGTTAGTCTCCTCACATTTATAACTGTAGTGTTAGTTTCCTCACATTTATAACTGTAGTGTTAGTCTCCTCACATTTATAACTGTAGTGTTAGTCTCCTCACATTTATAACTGTAGTGTTAGTCTCCTCACATTTATAACTGTAGTGTTAGTCTCCTCACATTTATAACTGTAGTGTTAGTCTCCTTACATTTATAACTGTAGTGTTAGTCTCCTCACATTTATAACTGTAGTGTCTCCTCACATTTATAACTGTAGTGTTAGTTTCCTCACATTTATAACTGTAGTGTTAGTTTCCTCACACTTATAACTGTAGTGTTAGTCTCCTCACATTTATAACTGTAGTGTTAGTCTCCTCACATTTATAACTGTAGTGTTAGTTTCCTTACATTTATAACTGTAGTGTTAGTTTCCTCACATTTATAACTGTAGTGTCTCCTCACATTTATAACTGTAGTGTTAGTCTCCTCACATTTATAACTGTAGTGTTAGTCTCCTCACATTTATAACTGTAGTGTTAGTTTCCTTCCATTTATAACTGTAGTGTCTCCTCACATTTATAACTGTAGTGTTAGTTTCCTCACATTTATAACTGTAGTGTTAGTTTCCTTACATTTATAACTGTAGTGTTAGTCTCCTTCAGTTTATAACTGTAGTGTTAGTCTCCTCACATTTATAACTGTAGTGTTAGTCTCCTCACATTTATAACTGTAGTGTTAGTTTCCTCACATTTATAACTGTAGTGTTAGTCTCCTCACATTTATAACTGTAGTGTTAGTCTCCTCACATTTATAACTGTAGTGTTAGTTTCCTCACATTTATAACTGTAGTGTTAGTTTCCTCACATTTATAACTGTAGTGTTAGTTTCCTTACATTTATAACTGTAGTGTTAGTCTCCTCACATTTATAACTGTAGTGTTAGTCTCCTCACATTTATAACTGTAGTGTTAGTTTCCTCACATTTATAACTGTAGTGTTAGTTTCCTTACATTTATAACTGTAGTGTTAGTCTCCTCACATTTATAACTGTAGTGTTAGTCTCCTCACATTTATAACTGTAGTGTCTCCTCACATTTATAACTGTAGTGTTAGTCTCCTCACATTTATAACTGTAGTGTTAGTTTCCTCACATTTATAACTGTAGTGTTAGTCTCCTCACATTTATAACTGTAGTGTTAGTTTCCTCACATTTATAACTGTAGTGTTAGTCTCCTTCAGTTTATAACTGTAGTGTTAGTCTCCTCACATTTATAACTGTAGTGTTAGTCTCCTCACATTTATAACTGTAGTGTTAGTTTCCTCACATTTATAACTGTAGTGTTAGTCTCCTCACATTTATAACTGTAGTGTTAGTCTCCTCACATTTATAACTGTAGTGTTAGTTTCCTCACATTTATAACTGTAGTGTTAGTTTCCTCACATTTATAACTGTAGTGTTAGTTTCCTTACATTTATAACTGTAGTGTTAGTCTCCTCACATTTATAACTGTAGTGTTAGTCTCCTCACATTTATAACTGTAGTGTTAGTTTCCTCACATTTATAACTGTAGTGTTAGTTTCCTTACATTTATAACTGTAGTGTTAGTCTCCTCACATTTATAACTGTAGTGTTAGTCTCCTCACATTTATAACTGTAGTGTCTCCTCACATTTATAACTGTAGTGTTAGTCTCCTCACATTTATAACTGTAGTGTTAGTTTCCTCACATTTATAACTGTAGTGTTAGTCTCCTCACATTTATAACTGTAGTGTTAGTTTCCTCACATTTATAACTGTAGTGTTGGTCTCCTCACATTTATAACTGTAGTGTTAGTCTCCTCACATTTATAACTGTAGTGTTAGTTTCCTCACATTTATAACTGTAGTGTTAGTTTCCTTACAATAATAACTGTAGTGTTAGTCTCCTCACATTTATAACTGTAGTGTTAGTTTCCTCACATTTATAACTGTAGTGTTAGTCTCCTCACATTTATAACTGTAGTGTTAGTCTCCTCACATTTATAACCGTAGTGTTAGTCTCCTCACATTTATAACTGTAGTGTCTCCTCACATTTATAACTGTAGTGTTAGTTTCCTCACATTTATAACTGTAGTGTTAGTTTCCTTACATTTATAACTGTAGTGTTAGTTTCCTTCAGTTTGTAACTGTAGTGTTAGTCTCCTCACATTTATAACTGTAGTGTTAGTTTCCTTACATTTATAACTGTAGTGTTAGTTTCCTCACATTTATAACTGTAGTGTTAGTTTCCTTCAGTTTATAACTGTAGTGTTAGTTTCCTCACATTTATAACTGTAGTGTTAGTCTCCTCACATTTATAACTGTAGTGTTAGTTTCCTCACATTTATAACTGTAGTGTTAGTTTCCTCACATTTATAACTGTAGTGTTAGTTTCCTCACATTTATAACTGTAGTGTCTCCTCACATTTATAACTGTAGTGTTAGTTTCCTCACATTTATAACTGTAGTGTTAGTCTCCTCACATTTATAACTGTAGTGTTAGTTTCCTCACATTTATAACTGTAGTGTTAGTCTCCTTACATTTATAACTGTAGTGTTAGTCTGCTCACATTTATAACTGTAGTGTTAGTCTCCTCACATTTATAACTGTAGTGTTAGTCTCCTCACATTTATAACTGTAGTGTTAGTCTCCTCACATTTATAACTGTAGTGTTAGTCTCCTTACATTTATAACTGTAGTGTTAGTCTCCTTACATTTATAACTGTAGTGTTAGTCTCCTCACATTTATAACTGTAGTGTTAGTCTCCTCACATTTATAACTGTAGTGTTAGTCTCCTTACATTTATAACTGTAGTGTTAGTTTCCTTACATTTATAACTGTAGTGTTAGTCTCCTCACATTTATAACTGTAGTGTTAGTCTCCTTACATTTATAACTGTAGTGTTAGTCTCCTCACATTTATAACTGTAGTGTTAGTTTCCTCACATTTATAACTGTAGTGTTAGTTTCCTCACATTTATAACTGTAGTGTTAGTCTCCTCACATTTATAACTGTAGTGTTAGTTTCCTTCAGTTTATAACTGTAGTGTTAGTTTCCTCACATTTATAACTGTAGTGTTAGTCTCCTCACATTTATAACTGTAGTGTTAGTTTCCTCACATTTATAACTGTAGTGTTAGTTTCCTCACATTTATAACTGTAGTGTTAGTCTCCTCACATTTATAACTGTAGTGTTAGTTTCCTTCAGTTTATAACTGTAGTGTTAGTTTCCTCACATTTATAACTGTAGTGTTAGTCTCCTCACATTTATAACTGTAGTGTTAGTCTCCTCACATTTATAACTGTAGTGTTAGTTTCCTCACATTTATAACTGTAGTGTTAGTTTCCTCACATTTATAACTGTAGTGTTAGTCTCCTCACATTTATAACTGTAGTGTTAGTCTCCTCACATTTATAACTGTAGTGTTAGTTTCCTCACATTTATAACTGTAGTGTTAGTTTCCTTCAGTTTGTAACTACATTTTGCGTCATGTACCTTTGTCGTACAGTTCCAAGATTAGTGAGGATTATTCGGCTAGTTTTATATGTTCAACTTTCAGGATGATTCATAAATATTTTCCTAAATAATCAGAGATCAGAGTATTTTTAAATATACTAGTTGGTCCTGAAACAGAGGCTAAGAGTCTGGCTTTCCTTCAGTAATCCATGTATTCTGAACCCATTCCCTTAATGTAGTCTAGTGAGTCCACAAAATGAAATGCACTCCGTATTTAAAGGGATGGTTTAAGATAAATGTACTGAAAAACCCTATTGAATGAAAACTTCACCAGAAAATCTGTTAGCCAGAAAGTGGGGTGTTTTTGCAACAGTTGAATTAAATGTATTCAGCACGCGCACGGGAACCACGCCTGCAAAACCCATTACGCACATTCATAAGGTATGTCTGAATGAATCAGGCCGTTAATTAATAATGGGCCAGGTATATGAAGGTTAACATTATGACCAGGATCATGTATTACCATCTGCAGGTGCTTCCAGAGGTCCTGGTAAACTGTGTTGCTGTACTTGAATGTATTCAGATACGTCTGTGGAGAGATCAGGTCACATTTCAGCTTCAAAATATCAAATCACTTCTCTTTCAGTCGGTCACTCTGTATAATCATTTATTTAACCTTTATTTAACTAGGCAAGTCAGTCATTTTCAATGACGGCCTACAAAGGCCAAACCCGGATGACGCTGGGCCAATTGTACTCCGCTCTATGGTACTCTCAATCACAGACAGTTGTGATACAGCCTGGATTTGAACCTAGCACTGAGATGCAGTGCCATGGGGCTCCCGAGTGGCGCAGCGGTCTGAGAAGACACCATGGGGAGTGAACGACCAATCACATTCACCTGAAGAAAACAAAGACATGCCCAATGGGACAATGAATGCAAAACCTGCCCTAGGAAGCCCACCTTCCTGGCTATAACGTTCATTTCCTCAAGTCTTCGCTCTTCAGCTCGCCTGAAGGAGACCGTGTCACACAATTTACAAAGACTACTGGATTCGGCTCCGACGTAGCTGTCTGTCTCGAACTTGAAATGCTCGACCCGCTCCACTACAGCCCCATCGATGTCCATTTCCTGTCGTCCACGATCGTCTCCTTTGTCTTGCTCACATTGAGGGATAGGTTGCTGTCCTGGCACCACACTGCCAGGTCTCTGACCTCCTCCCTATAGTCTGTCTCATCGTTGAGGGAGTGGTTGTTGTCCTGGCACCACACTGCCAGGTCTCTGACCTCCTCCCTATAGGCTGTCTCAACGTTGTCAGTGATCAGGCCTTACCACTGTGGGTCGTAAGCAAACGCAATGATCATGTTGGAGTCGTGCTTGGCCAGACAGTCGTAAGTGAACAGGGAGTACAGGAGGGGACAAAGCACACACCCCTGAGGGGCTTAGGTGTTGAGGATCAGCGTGGCAGAAGTGTTGTTACCCACCCTTACCACCTGGGGGCGGCCCGTCAGGAAGTCCAGGATCCAGTTGCAGAGGGAGGTATTTAGTCCTAGGGTCCTTAGCTTATTGATGAGCTTTGTGGGCACTATGGTGTTGAATGCTGAGCTGTAGTCAATGAACAGCATTCTCACATAGGTGTTCCTTTTGCCCAGGTGGGAAAAGGCAGTGTGGAGTGCAATAGAGATTGCGTCATCTGTGGATCTGTTTGAGCGGTATGCGAATTGGAGAGGGTCTAGGGTTTCCGGGATGATGGTGTTGATGTGAGCCACGACCAGCCTTTCAAAGCACTTCATGGCTACCGACGTGAGTTCAATAATCTGCTAAATATGTGTATGGACCAAGAACATCTGCTAAATATGTGTATGGGCCAATAACATCTACTAAATATTTGTATGGACCAATAAAATTTGATTTGGATTTGAAATGATTGCGAGCTCCGGTGTCATAGCCACGAAGGTGTGGCTTCTGAGGGCGGGCTCTACATTCATTGGCCCATTGGGTGTGTTTTTAGTTTTCTTCAGGTGATTGTGATTGGTCGTTGACTCCCCATAGCATGTTATACCTCGTTCCCTCCTTCAGGGAGCAGTAGTTATATTCGTAACTGTAAGTTCTCACTTTTATATGTGTCACTCATATATATATATATATATATATATATATATATATACACACTGCTCAAAAAAATAAAGGGAAGACTTATTAAACAACACAATGTAACTCCAAGTCAATCACACTTCTGTGAAATCAAACTGTCGACTTAGGAAGCAACACTGATTGACAATAAATTTCACATGCTGTTGTGCAAATGGAATAGACAACAGGTGGAAATTATGGGCAATTAGCAAGACACCCCCAATAAAGGAGTGGTTCTGCAGGTGGTAACCACAGACCACTTCTCAGTTCCTATGCTTCCTGGCTGATGTTTTGGTCGCTTTTGAATGCTGGCGGTGCTTTCACTCTAGTGGTAGCATGAGACGGAGTCTACAACCCACACAAGTGGCTCAGGTAGTGCAGCTCATCCAGGATGGGACATCAATGCGAGCTGTTGCAAGAAGGTTTGCTGTGTCTGTCAGCGTAGTGTCCAGAGCACGGAGGCACTACCAGGAGACAGGCCAGTACATCAGGAGACGTGGAGGAGGCCGTAGGAGGGCAACAACCCAGCAGCAGGACCGCTACCTCCACCTTTGAGCAAGGAGGAGCAAGAGGAGCACTGCAAGAGGCCTGCAAAATGACCTTCAGCAGGGCACAAATGTGCATGTGTCTGCTCAAACGGTCAGAAACAGACTCCATGAGGGTGGTATGAGGGCCCGACGTCCACAGGTGGGGGTTGTGCTTACAGCCCAACACCGTGCAGGACGTTTGACATTTGCCAGAGAACACCAAGATTGGCAAAATTCGCCTCTGGCGCCCTGTGCTCGTCACGGATGAAAGCAGGTTCACACTGAGCACGTGACAGACGTGACAGAGTTTGGAGACGCCGTGGAGAACGTTCTGCTGCCTGCAACATCCTACAGCATGACCGGTTTGGCGGTGGGTCAGTCATGGTGTGGGGTGGCATTTCTCCATGTGCTCGCCAGAGGTAGCTTGACTGCCATTAGGTACCGAGATGAGATCCTCAGACCCCTTGTGAGACCATATGCTGGTGCGGTTGGCCCTGGGTTCCTCCTAATGCAAGACAATGCTAGACCTCATGTGGCTGGAGTGTGTCAGCAGTTCCTGCAAGAGGAAGGCATTGATGCTATGGACTGGCCCGCCCGTTCCCCAGACCTGAATCCAATTGAGCACATCTGGGACATCATTTCTCGCTCCATCCAACAACGCCACGTTGCACCACAGACTGTCCAGGAGTTGGTGGATGCTTTAGTCCAGGTCTGGGAGGAGATCCCTCAGGAGACCATCCGCCACCTCATCAGGAGCATGCCCAGGCGTTGTAGGGAGGTCATACAGGCAGTTGCAGGCCACACACACTACTGAGCCTCCTTTTGACTTGTTTTAAAGACATTACATCAAAGTTGGATCAGCCTGTAGTGTGGTTTTCCACTTTCATTTTGAGTGTGACTCCAAATTCAGACCTCCATGGGTTGATAAATTTGATTTCCATTGACAATTTCTACGTGATTTTGTTGTCAGTACATTCAACTATGTAAAAAAAAAGTATTTAATAAGAATATTTCATTCATTCAGATCTAGGATGTGTTATTTTAGTGTTCCCTTTATTTTTTTGAGCAGTGTATATATATCTAAACAAAAGGATGTGGAACAAAATATAGTAATTAGACATGTACATAAACATTACTCACACTAAGTCCTCGGGCGAAGACCGGCTCTGTCAAGAACTCAGACAGCATCCTCAGAACTGCAGCTCCCTAGGAGGAAGAGAACACAGGATATAAGAAATAAAACGTCTGACTTGTCATGGCCCAGTACAGCCTGCCGCTCTCGCCCGAATCAAAATCCTTAAGAGAAATGCAGACAGAAAATAATTTAATTTCCTTGAGGACATGTGACATTTGCTATTTCAAAGAAATGCAGATTCTTTTTTTAAAGTCGACTAAAACCCAGACGATTTTGACCCAGGTGATTCTGACCCAGGTGATTCTGACCCAGATGACTGACCCAGGTGATTCTGACCCAGATGACTTTGACCCAGGTGATTCTGACCCAGATGACTTTGACCCAGATGACTGACCCAGGTGATTCTGACCCAGGTGATTCTGACCCAGATGACTTTGACCCAGATGATTTTGACCCAGATGATTTTGACCCAGATGATTATTACCACGGTGACTTTGACCCGGGTGATTTTGACCCAGATGATTTTGACCCAGGTGATTTTGACCCAGGTGATTTTGACCCAGGTGAATGTGGCATGCTGTGCTGTGTTGTGAAGCTAGTAGGTTGCCAGTAAGAGGTGTGATTAGAAGCATACCTTGCTGTAGGTGATGGTGTCAAACAGTTCACTGATCTGTGCAGGCCTCATGACGTCTTCCTCTTTAGAAGAGAGAGGGTGAGAGGAGGCCAGCGCGTCTACAGACATCGCCCCATGCACCTCCTTCAGCACTATCAGGTCTGTCTGTGGAGACATCAGGCCTTCGCTTTTAACCTTTCACTTGTACCGGCAGATGGAATTTGGAGAGCAGATTTCTTTGTGGGTTAAATCCATGAGAAAAGGTATATTTGGAGAGCTGTGCAACAGTTCAAGTTGTAATGTACATGTTTTATCTCAAGTCAAGTTAGGAGTCACTCAGATATGATGAAAAGAAAGACTCACTACGTTCCATGTGGGTTCAGCAGAGTTGGCCCCAAGATACGAGACGTAGGAGGCAAAGCCCTCGTTGAGCCACAGGTCATTCCACCACTTCATGGTCACCAGGTTACCAAACCACTGTGGACACATAAACCTTATTCAGCCAGTGGCATAGAGGGAAAGGACACAGGGTGCAGAGAGGAGAGGGACAGGACACAGTATATTATAGTATTGACTGTAGTACAGACCAGGCAGCCAGCTGCAGCCTCTCAGTATATTATAGTATTGACTTGTTAGTGGAATTTCTAAATTCCTGTATGTTTTGTAGCCAAAACCAAATTCGCACTCTTTCTATTTCATTAATGAGTTGTAAGTTCATTAATTATGCATGAAGTAGATCGAGACCAGTCTTAAAAGCCAGGTAACAGTGTTTATTTCAAGAGAGTACTAACCACATACACATATTTCCACAGGTTATAAAGTGAAAATGACGTCAGCGTTTTCTAAACATTCTATCTATTTCACAAGTAGAGGGCCCTCTAGCTCTCGAGCCTTCGCGTTATCAGCACGAAGTCAAGGCCAGTCAGTATCAATCAACATTCTAGACAGTCTGGAGATGGGCCGTTCCTGCCACCTGGAGATTGTACAACTGAATGAACTAAGGAACAGACCTTCATTGTTACTAAACTCCTGACTACATTATATACAATTGGGAATGGGAGCAAGAGAGAAAATTCACATGTACAGTACATTATAGCATTTGGACTAGTCAGTTCTGATTGGAATGTATACATAATTAGTCATTTCAACCATAATTTCCTCTAACATGACTGTAATACAGCCTCTCAGTATATTAGAGTATTGACTGTAATACAGCCTCTCAGTATATTATAGTATTGACTGTAATACAGACCAGGGGAGCCAGCTGTAGCCTCTCAGTATATTATAGTATTGACTGTAATACAGACCAGGCAGCCAGCTGCAGCCTCTCAGTATATTATAGTATTGACTGTAATACAGCCTCTCAGTATTTTATAGTATTGACTGTAATACAGCCTCTCAGTATATTATAGTATTGACTGTAGTACAGCCTCTCAGTATATTATAGTATTGACTGTAGTACAGACCAGGGGAGCCAGCTGCAGCCTCTCAGTATATTATAGTATTGACTGTAATACAGACCAGGGGAACCAGCTGCAGCCTCTCATATTATAGTATTGACTGTAGTACAGACCAGGGGAGCCAGCTGCAGCCTCTCAGTATATTATAGTATTGACTGTAATACAGACCAGGGGAACCAGCTGCAGCCTCTCAGTATATTATAGTATTGACTGTAATACAGCCTCTCAGTATATTATAGTATTGACTGTAATACAGCCTCTCAGTATATTATAGTATTGACTGTAATACAGCCTCTCAGTATATTATAGTATTGACTGTAATACAGCCTCTCAGTATATTATAGTATTGACTGTAATACAGCCTCTCAGTATATTATAGTATTGACTGTAATACAGCCTCTTAGTATATTATAGTATTGACTGTAATACAGCATCTCAGTATATTATAGTATTGACTGTAATACAGACCAGGGGAGCCAGCTGCAGCCTCTCAGTATATTATAGTCTTGACTGTAGTACAGCCTCTCAGTATATTATAGTATTGACTGTAATACAGCCTCTCAGTATATTATAGTATTGACTGTAATACAGACCAGGGGAGCCAGCTGCAGCCTCTCAGTATATTATAGTATTGACTGTAATACAGACCAGGGGAGCCAGCTGCAGCCTCTCAGTATATTATAGTATTGACTGTAATACAGCCTCTCAGTATTTTATAGTATTGACTGTAATACAGCCTCTCAGTATATTATAGTATTGACTGTAGTACAGCCTCTCAGTATATTATAGTATTGACTGTAGTACAGACCAGGGGAGCCAGCTGCAGCCTCTCAGTATATTATAGTATTGACTGTAATACAGACCAGGGGAACCAGCTGCAGCCTCTCATATTATAGTATTGACTGTAGTACAGACCAGGGGAGCCAGCTGCAGCCTCTCAGTATATTATAGTATTGACTGTAATACAGACCAGGGGAACCAGCTGCAGCCTCTCAGTATATTATAGTATTGACTGTAATACAGCCTCTCAGTATATTATAGTATTGACTGTAATACAGCCTCTCAGTATATTATAGTATTGACTGTAATACAGCCTCTCAGTATATTATAGTATTGACTGTAATACAGCCTCTCAGTATATTATAGTATTGACTGTAATACAGCCTCTCAGTATATTATAGTATTGACTGTAATACAGCATCTCAGTATATTATAGTATTGACTGTAATACAGACCAGGGGAGCCAGCTGCAGCCTCTCAGTATATTATAGTCTTGACTGTAGTACAGCCTCTCAGTATATTATAGTATTGACTGTAATACAGCCTCTCAGTATATTATAGTATTGACTGTAATACAGACCAGGGGAGCCAGCTGCAGCCTCTCAGTATATTATAGTATTGACTGTAATACAGACCAGGCAGCCAGCTGTAGCCTCTCAGTATATTATAGTATTGACTGTAGTACAGCCTCTCAGTATATTATAGTATTGACTGTAGTACAGCCTCTCAGTATATTATAGTATTGACTGTAATACAGACCAGGCAGCCAGCTGTAGCCTCTCAGTATATTATAGTATTGACTGTAATACAGACCAGGCAGCCAGCTGCAGCCTCTCAGTATATTATAGTATTGACTGTAATACAGCCTCTCAGTATATTATAGTATTGACTGTAATACAGCCTCTCAGTATATTATAGTACTGACTGTAATACAGCCTCTCAGTATATTATAGTATTGACTGTAATACAGCCTCTCAGTATATTATAGTATTGACTGTAATACAGCCTCTCAGTATATTATAGTATTGACTGTAATACAGCCTCTCAGTATATTATAGTATTGACTGTAATACAGCCTCTCAGTATATTATAGTATTGACTGTAATACAGACCAGGGGAGCCAGCTGCAGCCTCTCAGTATATTATAGTATTGACTGTAATACAGACCAGGGGAGCCAGCTGTAGCCTCTCAGTATATTATAGTATTGACTGTAATACAGACCAGGCAGCCAGCTGTAGCCTCTCAGTATATTATAGTATTGACTGTAATACAGACCAGGCAGCCAGCTGTAGCCTCTCAGTATATTATAGTATTGACTGTAATACAGACCAGGCAGCCAGCTGTAGCCTCTCAGTATATTATAGTATTGACTGTAATACAGCCTCTCAGTATATTATAGTACTGACTGTAATACAGCCTCTCAGAATATTATAGTATTGACTGTAATACAGACCAGGCAGCCAGCTGTAGCCTCTCAGTATATTATAGTATTGACTGTAATACAGACCAGGCAGCCAGCTGCAGCCTCTCAGTATATTATAGTATTGACTGTAATACAGCCTCTCAGTATATTATAGTATTGACTGTAATACAGACCAGGCAGCCAGCTGCAGCCTCTCAGTATATTATAGTATTGACTGTAGTACAGCCTCTCAGTATATTATAGTATTGACTGTAATACAGACCAGGGGAGCCAGCTGCAGCCTCTCAGTATATTATAGTATTGACTGTAATACAGACCAGGCAGCCAGCTGTAGCCTCTCAGTATATTATAGTATTGACTGTAATACAGACCAGGCATCCAGCTGTAGCCTCTCAGTATATTATAGTATTGACTGTAATACAGACCAGGCAGCCAGCTGTAGCCTCTCAGTATATTATAGTATTGACTGTAATACAGACCAGGGGAACCAGCTGCAGCCTCTCAGTATATTATAGTATTGACTGTAATACAGCCTCTCAGTATATTATAGTATTGACTGTAGTATTGACTGGCGGCACCTGGCTGACTGGCGGCACTGGCGGCCCCTGGCTGACTCGCGGCACTGGCGGCCCCTGGCTGACTGGCGGCACTGGCGGCCCCTGGCTGACTGGCGGCACTGGCGGCCCCTGGCTGACTGGCGGCCCCTGGCGGCACTGGCGGCCCCTGGCAGACGGGCGGCACTGGCGGCTCCTGGCAGACGGGCGGCACTGGCGGCTCCTGGCAGACGGGCGGCGCTGGCGGCGCTGGGCAGACGGGCGGCGCTGGCGGCGCTGGGCAGACGGGTGGCGCTGGCGGCGCTGGGCAGACGGGCGGCGCTGGGCAGACGGGCGGCCCTGGCGGCGCTGGGCAGACGGGCGGCGCTGGGCAGACGGGCGGCACTGGCGGCGCTGGGCAGACGGGTGGCACTGGCGGCTCCTGGCAGACGGGCGGCACTGGCGGCGCTGGGCAGACGGGCGGCACTGGCGGCGCTGGGCAGACGGGCGGCACTGGCGGCTCCTGGCAGACGGGCGGCACTGGCGGCGCTGGGCAGACGGGCGGCACTGGCGGCGCTGGGCAGACGGGCGGCACTGGCGGCGCTGGAGAGGAGGAAGGCTCTGGAAGCGCCGGACTGAGTAGCTCTCGTAGCGCCGAACAGGCGGGAGACTCCGGCAGCGCTGGAGAGGAGGAAGCCCCTGTAAGGATGGGCCGGAGAGACAGCCTGGTACGGGGAGCTGCCACCGGAGGGCTGGTGCGTGGAGGTGGTGACGGATAGACCGGGCCGTGCAGGCGCACTGGAGCTCTTGAGCACCGAGCCTGCCCAACCTTACCCGGTTGAATGGTCCCGGTCGCCCTGCCAGTGCGGCGAGGTGGAATAGCCTGCACTGGGCTATGCAGGCGAACCGGGGACACCGTGCGCAAGGCTGGTACTATGTAAGCCGGCCCAAGGAGACGCACTGGAGACCAGATGCGTAGAGCCGGCTTCATGGCACTTGGCTCGATGCCCACTCTAGCCCGGCCGATACGCGGAGCTGGAATGTACCGCACCGGGCTGTGCACCCGCACTGGGGACACCGTGCACTCCACAGCATAACACGGTGCCTGCCCGGTCTCTCTAGCCCCCCGGTAACCACAGGGAGTTTGCGCAGGTCTCCTACCTGGCATAGCCATACTCCCCGTTAGCCCCCCCCCAATACATTTTTGGGGCTGACTCTCAGGCTTCTATCCACGACGCCGCGCTGCCTCCTCATACCGGCGCCTCTCCGCATTCGCCGCCTCCCGTTCTTCCTTGGGGCGGCGATATTCTCCTGGCTGAGCCCAGGGTCCTTTACCATCCAAATCTTCCTCCCATGTCCATTTCTCCAAATAGTGCAGCCTCTCCCACTGCTGCTGCTGCTGCTCCTGTTGCTGCTGCCTCTGTTGCTTCTCCTGCTGCTCCTCTTGCCGTTGCCCGTTACCACGCCGCTTGGTCCTGTTGTGGTGGGTGATTCTGTAACGACGTTCGTCTGTACGCGAGGCGGACCAAAGCGCAGCGTGGTTGTTTTGATTCATGTTTTAATAAATAACTTCACATGAACAAACTAACAAAAACAAGAAATGTGACAACGCAAAACAGTCCTATCCTGTGACAACACAGTGACAGGAACAATCACCCACAAACACACAGTGAAACCCAGGCTACCTAAGTATGATTCTCAATCAGAGACAACTAATGACACCTGCCTCTGATTGAGAACAATACTAGGTCGAAAACAGAAATGCCCCAAAACATAGAAAAACAAACATAGACTGCCCACCCAACTCCCTGACCATACTAAATAAATACAAAACAACGGAAATCAAGGTCAGAACGTGACAGTAATACAGACCATGTGAGCCAGTTCATGAGAGATGACCGTAGCGATCCACTCTTTGTCTCCATTGGACGAGCTGGCAGGGTTGTAGAGCAGGGCTGTCTCTCTGTAGGTGATCAGACCCCAGTTCTCCATGGCTCCAGCACTGAAGTCAGGCAGAGCTATCTGGTCTACAGAGTAAAGGAGCTGAAATATCCATTACAGCACTTAACAATGGTGTAAGTCTCAAATGGTGTCCTATTCCCTACATAGTGCACTACTTTAGCCTAGAGGCCTATGGGCCCTGGTCAAAGGTAGGGTCACTACAAAGGGAATATGGTGCCATTTGGGACCCATTCGGAATCTCTCTTCAACAACAGACAGGGATTCCGAGAGGAAGAGTATTCCTCTTTAAGTATTACCTGATTTGGTCAGAGGATAGCTTGAGCTGTAGTAGTTTTCAAAGAACTCCAGGATTGGTCCAGTTTTTTCGAGGGCGTAATCTCCCTGGCCCTCAGCAATGGCCTGTTTACGAGCCCAAATCCTGATCTGGAAAATAAAGACATGTTTTCTGTCATGAGATCCTGTACCCTGGGCCCTCATTTATAAAACATCCTGTACCCTGGGCCCTCATTTATAAAACATCCTGTACCCTGGGGCCTCATTTATAAAACATCCTGTACCCTGGGGCCTCATTTATAAAACATCCTGTACCCTGGGCCCTCATTTATAAACATCCTGTACCCTGGGGCCTCATTTATAAAACATCCTGTACCCTGGGCCCTCATTTATAAAACATCCTGTACCCTGGGCCCTCATTTATAAAACATCCTGTACCCTGGGCCCTCATTTATAAAACATCCTGTACCCTGGGGCCTCATTTATAAAACATCCTGTACCCTGGGGCCTCATTTATAAAACATCCTGTACCCTGGGGTCTCATTTATAAAACATCCTGTACCCTGGGGCCTCATTTATAAACATCCTGTACCCTGGGGTCTCATTTATAAAACATCCTGTACCCTGGGGCCTCATTTATAAAACATCCTGTACCCTGGGGCCTCATTTATAAACATCCTGTACCCTGGGGCCTCATTTATAAAACATCCTGTACCCTGGGGCCTCATTTATAAAACATCCTGTGTACCCTGGGGCCTCATTTATAAAACATCCTGTACCCTGGGGTCTCGTTTATAAAACATCCTGTACCCTGGGGCCTCATTTATAAAACATCCTGTGTACCCTGGGGCCTCATTTATAAAACATCCTGTGTACCCTGGGGCCTCATTTATAAAACATCCTGTACCCTGGGGTCTCGTTTATAAAACATCCTGTACCCTGGGGCCTCATTTATAAAACATCCTGTACCCTGGGGCCTCATTTATAAAACATGTTGTTAGATTTATACTTGAACTTAGTCGTAAAATGATTTCCGACAGTGTGCTCATTTTGGATTCATAAAAGATATTGAGCATAAAAACAATTGATGACGCAGGTTCTAAGAAGCCCATTTGTAACTTACGGTCCTGTGATCTATAAATCTCTAATTAACTTCAAATTGACGGCACCTCGCCGATTTCCCCTTATAGAATGCTAGAACATATGAGGGTTTAGACAGGAATAGCCATGGACCAAAAGAGAAGAGCTAACTTTGTGGAAGACGAGATCACGGCGATGGTAGAGGAGATTGAAGGCAGGCAACACGTATTATTCGGTGGACTAAATAGTGGGTTGACAAACAAAGCCAAACAGGTATCTTGGGAGTGTTGCTGCTGCAGTGAACGAGGTGGAGCAGCAAGACAGAACTGTGTCTGATGGGAATAAGAAATGGTCTGATCTTAAACTGTAGAGGAAAGAAATGGTCTGACCTTAAACTGTAGAGGAAAGAAATGGTCTGACTTTAAACTGTAGGGGAAAGAAATGGTCTAACCTTAAACTGTAGGGGAAAGAAATGGTCTGATCTTAAACTGTAGGGGAAAGAAATGGTCTGATCTTAAACTGTAGGGGAAAGAAATGGTCTGACCTTAAACTGTAGGGGAAAGAAATGGTCTGACCTTAAACTGTAGGGGAAAGAAATGGTCTGATCTTAAACTGTAGGGGAAAGAAATGGTCTGACCTTAAACTGTAGGGGAAAGAAATGGTCTGACTTAAACTGTAGGGGAAAGAAATGGTCTGATCTTAAACTGTAGGGGAAATAAATGGTCTGACCTTAAACTGTAGGGGAAAGAAATGGTCTGATCTTAAACTGTAGGGGAAAGAAATGGTCTGACCTTAAACTGTAGGGGAAAGAAATGGTCTGACCTTAAACTGTAGGGGAAAGAAATGGTCTGATCTTAAACTGTAGGGGAAAGAAATGGTCTGATCTTAAACTGTAGGGGAAATAAATGGTCTGATCTTAAACTGTAGAGGAAAGAAATGGTCTGACTTAAACTGTAGAGGAAAGAAATGGTCTGACTTAAACTGTAGAGGAAAGAAATGGTCTGACTTAAACTGTAGAGGAAAGAAATGGTCTGATCTTAAACTGTAGGGGAAATAAATGGTCTGATCTTAAACTGTAGGGGAAAGAAATGGTCTGACTTAAACTGTAGAGGAAAGAAATGGTCTGACCTTAAACTGTAGGGGAAAGAAATGGTCTGACCTTAAACTGTAGGGGAAAGAAATGGTCTGACTTAAACTGTAGAGGAAAGAAATGGTCTGACCTTAAACTGTAGGGGAAAGAAATGGTCTGACCTTAAACTGTAGGGGAAAGAAATGGTCTGACTTAAACTGTAGAGGAAAGAAATGGTCTGACCTTAAACTGTAGGGGAAAGAAATGGTCTGA
The DNA here is from genome assembly GCF_013265735.2 of Oncorhynchus mykiss. Classification (NCBI taxonomy): domain Eukaryota; kingdom Metazoa; phylum Chordata; class Actinopteri; order Salmoniformes; family Salmonidae; genus Oncorhynchus; species Oncorhynchus mykiss. The sequence goes on along the minus strand of NC_048570.1, from coordinate 100,211,227 downwards.
CCTTAAACTGTAGGGGAAAGAAATGGTCTGACTTAAACTGTAGAGGAAAGAAATGGTCTGACCTTAAACTGTAGGGGAAAGAAATGGTCTGACCTTAAACTGTAGGGGAAAGAAATGGTCTGACTTAAACTGTAGGGGAAAGAAATGGTCTGACCTTAAACTGTAGGGGAAAGAAATGGTCTGACCTTAAACTGTAGGGGAAAGAAATGGTCTGATCTTAAACTGTAGGGGAAAGAAATGGTCTGACCTTAAACTGTAGGGGAAAGAAATGGTCTGACCTTAAACTGTAGGGGAAAGAAATGGTCTGATCTTAAACTGTAGGGGAAAGAAATGGTCTGACCTTAAACTGTAGGGGAAAGAAATGGTCTGACCTTAAACTGCAGGGGAAAGAAATGGTCTGACCTTAAACTGTAGGGGAAAGAATTGGTCTGACCTTAAACTGTAGGGGAAAGAAATGGTCTGACCTTAAACTGTAGGGGAAAGAAATGGTCTGACCTTAAACTGTAGGGGAAAGAAATGGTCTGACCTTAAACTGTAGGGGAAATAAATGGTCTGACCTTAAACTGTAGAGGAAAGAAATGGTCTGAAAGGGGAAAGAAATGATCTGATCTTAAACTGTAGGGGAAAGAATAGCCATGCACAACCAGCAGGACAATCACTGACCATTTCAACGTCAAGTCTCGACTCTGAGTAGAGATATGACCATTTCAACCTCAAAGTAAGGTTTTATGAATAGCTACTTATACGTGGTTTTCTGAGTCAGTCATACCTAAGATCAGAATTGATCCGGTCCGTTTTATAAATGAGGCCCCTGGTCTTTACTATCTGTACTTATCTGTAGAGACCGACAGAGGGCATCACAGAGAAACAAACCAATAATGTCTCCCTCATCCTGAAGCCAGAGTATACTGAAGTTGCCCCTAGAGACACTGATCTGGGATCAGTTTGGCAATGAGGCCCTTTATCTACTTTCCAAGAGCAGTATCCCTTTAAGGTTAGGATTTGGGTAATCTCTCGTGAACAGACTACATAGACACCTGACCAAATGATGCAACATTTTAGTTCTGGGATAACTGAAGTAAGGTTTGGGGGAGGGGAAACTGATCCTAGATCTGTACCTAGGGCAAACTTCATCCCAGAGCAGCTAACGCAGACAAATAAGAACAAGAGCAGATTAATTTAAAAACAATATGTACCAAAACTTTTTCCCCTTCTGGTGACTGGATGAAACCGAACTCACTGACGACAAAGGCGAGTAGGTAGGTTGACATGAGGGGTGTGGGTTGGAAGCTGGTCCGAGTAACATCCTGGCCATTGACAGTGACATTGACTGAGGCTACAGGTGGAGAGAGAGATACAGGTTGGTGAGCGTGGCAGAGACAACACGTTGGTTTCCCCAGCAACAGGAGTTCAGATCCCTACCGTGACAACACGTTGGTTACCCCAGCAACAGGAGTTCAGATCCCTACCGTGACAACATGTTGGTTTCCCCAGCAACAGGAGTTCAGATCCCTACCATGTGTCACACCCTGACCATAGTTTGCTTTGTATGTTCTATGTTTTGTTTGGTCAGGGTGTGATCTGAGTGGGCATTCTATGTTGGATGTCTTGTTTGTCTGTTTCTGTGTTTGGGCCTGATATGGTTCTCAATCAGAGGCAGGTGTTAGTCATTGTCTCTGATTGGGAGCCATATTTAGGTAGCCTGTTTTGTGTTGGGTTTTGTGGGTGATTGTTACTGTCTTTGTGTTTGTTGCACCAGATAGGGCTGTTTTCGGGTTTTCACGTTTCATGTTTTGTATATTGTTCTATTTTCATCTTTATTAAAGATGTATCAAAATAACCACGCTGCGTTTTGGTCCGCCTCTCCTTCAACAGGAAGAATCCCGTAACACCGTGACAACACATTGGTTTCCCCAGCAACAGGAGTTCAGATCCCTACTGTGACAACACATTGGTTTCCCCAGCAACAGGAGTTCAGATCCCTACCGTGACAACACGTTGGTTTCCCCAGCAACAGGAGTTCAGATCCCTACCGTGACAACATGTTGGTTTTCCCAGCAACAGGAGGTCAGATCCCTACCGTGACAACATCAACACTCTGAGGTTCTACCATAGACTAATATAAGGTTACAGAAGTTGGTATATAATCAATCAGGTACAGCAATGGATACGCCTACAAAGGATATTTGTATGATTTATCTCATATCAGAGTGAAGCAGCTTATTCTGAAAATGTTCTGCCCAAAAGAATTCAATGCTTGATTTTTCTTCAGTCAGTTCTTGAGAGTTTGGCAGAACTTGTTCTCTCAGTCTGCGCGAGAGGTAAATTTAAGCAGATTGTAGCATTAAACTCTCTAACTATACTTTAGGAAACAGATCACAGATCCCATCCCCTTTGGACAGCTGTCAACACACATACATAGATTCATGCCATTGGCCAGAGATCAGGGTACTATGTTTACCTAGATGCATGCCATTGGCCAGAGCCAGGATTCCATGCTTACCAAGATGCATACCATTGGCCAGAGCCAGGGTTCCATGCTTACCTAGATTCATGCCATTGGACAGAGATCAGGGTTCCATGCTTACCTAGATTCATGCCATTGGCCAGAGATCAGGGTACCATGTTTACCTAGATGCATGCCATTGGCCAGAGCCAGGGTTCAACCTTACCTAGATTCATGCCATTGGACAGAGCCAGGGTTCCATGCTTACCTAGATTCATGCCATTGGACAGAGATCAGGGTTCCATGCTTACCTAGATTCATGCCATTGGATAGAGATCAGGGTTCCATGCTTACCTAGATTCATGCCATTGGACAGAGATCAGGGTTCCATGCTTACCTAGATTCATGCCATTGGCCAGAGCCAGGGTTCCATGCTTACCTAGATTCATGCCATTGGACAGAGATAAGGGTTCCATGCTTACCTAGATTCATGCCCTTGGTCAGAGTTCCATGCTTACCTAGATTCATGCCATTGGACAGATCCAGGGTTCCATGCTTACCTAGATTCATTCCATTGGACAGAGCCAGGGTTCCATGCTTACCTAGATTCATTCCATTGGCCAGAGCCACTGTTCCATGTGCGTGGAGGAGGGTCATGTGGAACACGGCCTTCATGGCAGGTTCATCAAAGCAGGGGAAGGCTTTTCTGGCGTCCACAGGCTGCATCTGAGTGGTTGCTACAACTCTACCAACACACACAGCAACTGGTATTACTATAGTACTGAAGACTAAACTGTTACAGTTTAAACATGGTGACTGTAGGTGACACACAATCATACTGCATATTGTAGCTATTATCTATTATATATTGTCTTTTAGCTATTATCTATTGTCTTTTATCTATTATCTATTATTGAAATATGTTGTGCTTGTTATTACTGCTGTACCACAAGACTGTTACAGTTAGACATAGTGACTCTGAGAGCAGGGTCAATACATTCATATTGTAGCTGCTGTCGGATAAGACTCTTATCAAATCAACTTTTATTGGTCACATGGTTCAACAGATGTTATTGCGAGTTTAGCGAAATGCTTGTGCAATTTTATCAGCAATTGAAGCGGTTTGAAGTTCACATTGAAAGGTACAGATACTGTGTGTCTTAGTTCAAGGACAATAAGTCTAAAGCTCTGATGGTAAACTGGTCAGAATGTTTAGAATACATTGTACATGGAACATATTGAACTGCTCCCATTGTATACAACAGGAGGCTGCTGAGAGGGGACGGCTCATCATAATGTCCGGAACGGAGCAAATGGAATGGCATCAAACACCTGCTTGATTTATTTGTTACCGTTCCACCTATTCCGCTCCAGTCATTAGAACGAGCCTGTTCTCCCCAATGAAGGTGCCACCAATGAATCAACACTCTGTATTACAGGGTTCAATTAATCCTTGGATCAACGTCAACAAATTACTTCAAGTGATTAAAAGTCAATGACTCAAGTCCCTGTAAAGGCCAAAGTCCAGTTGAGTATGAAATATTACTTAATGTAAATGCACCTATTTCTCCCATCTTGTTCAGAGTTGATGTGTAACCTTGGTTTTTACCTGTCCATTGTGGTACAAGCAGTTCAATCAATTCCTCGACAAATTACACCGGTTCAATAACATTAAATAATACACTGGTTCCATAACATTAAATAATACACTGGTTCAATAACATTAAATAATACACTGTTCACTAACATTAAATAATACACTGTTCACTAGCATTAAATAATACACTGGTTCCATAACATTAAATAATACACTGTTCACTAACATTAAATAATACACTGTTCACTAACATTAAATAATACACTGGTTCAATAACATTAAATAATACACTGGTTCCATAACATTAAATAATACACTGGTTCCATAACATTAAATAATACACTGGTTCCATAACATTAAATAATACACTGGTTCACTAACATTAAATAATACACTGGTTCACTAACATTAAATAATACACTGGTTCAATAACATTAAATAATACACAGGTTCACTAACATTAAATAATACACTGGTTCCATAACATTAAATAATACACTGGTACAATAACATTAAATAATACACTGGTTCCATAACATTAAATAATACACTGGTTCAATAACATTAAATAATACACTGGTTCCATAACATTAAATAATACACTGGTTCACTAACATTAAATAATACACTGGTTCCATAACATTAAATAATACACTGGTTCAATAACATTAAATAATACACTGTTCACTAACATTAAATAATACACTGGTTCCATAACATTAAATAATACACTGGTTCCATAACATTAAATAATACACTGGTTCCATAACATTAAATAATACACTGGTTCCATAACATTAAATAATACACTGGTTCAATAACATTAAATAATACACTGGTTCCATAACATTAAATAATACACTGGTTCAATAACATTAAATAATACACTGGTACAATAACATTAAATAATACACTGGTACAATAACATTAAATAATACACTGGTTCACTAACATTAAATAATACACTGGTACAATAACATTAAATAATACACTGGTTCCATAACATTAAATAATACACTGGTTCAATAACATTAAATAATACACTGTTCACTAACATTAAATAATACACTGGTTCCATAACATTAAATAATACACTGGTTCAATAACATTAAATAATACACTGGTTCCATAACATTAAATAATACACTGGTTCCATAACATTAAATAATACACTGGTTCAATAACATTAAATAATACACTGTTCACTAACATTAAATAATACACTGGTTCCATAACATTAAATAATACACTGGTTCACTAACATTAAATAATACACTGGTTCCATAACATTAAATAATACACTGGTTCAATAACATTAAATAATACACTGTTCACTAACATTAAATAATACACTGGTTCCATAACATTAAATAATACACTGGTTCCATAACATTAAATAATACACTGGTTCCATAACATTAAATAATACACTGGTTCCATAACATTAAATAATACACTGGTTCAATAACATTAAATAATACACTGGTTCCATAACATTAAATAATACACTGGTTCAATAACATTAAATAATACACTGGTTCCATAACATTAAATAATACACTGGTTCAATAACATTAAATAATACACTGGTTCCATAACATTAAATAATACACTGGTTCCATAACATTAAATAATACACTGGTTCAATAACATTAAATAATACACTGGTTCCATAACATTAAATAATACACTGGTTCCATAACATTAAATAATACACTGGTTCAATAACATTAAATAATACACTGGTTCACTAACATTAAATAATACACTGTTCACTAGCATTAAATAATACACTGGTTCCATAACATTTAATAATACACTGGTTCCATAACATTAAATAATACACTGGTTCAATAACATTAAATATTACACTGGTTCAATAACATTAAATAATACACTGGTTCCATAACATTAAATAATACACTGGTTCCATAACATTAAATAATACACTGGTTCAATGACATTAAATAATACACTGGTTCCATAACATTAAATAATACACTGGTTCAATAACATTAAATAATACACTGGTTCCATAACATTAAATAATACACTGGTTCCATAACATTAAATAATACACTGGTTCCATAACATTAAATAATACACTGGTTCCATAACATTAAATAATACACTGGTTCCATAACATTAAATAATACACTGGTTCACTAACATTAAATAATACACTGGTTCCATAACATTAAATAATACACTGGTTCCATAACATTAAATAATACACTGGTTCACTAACATTAAATAATACACTGGTTCCATAACATTAAATAATACACTGTTCACTAACATTAAATAATACACTGTTCACTAACATTAAATAATACACTGTTCAATGCTTCTACACCTGCATTGCTTGATGTTTGTGGTTCTAGGCTGGGTTTCTGTACAGCACTTTGAGATATCAGCTGATGTAAGAAGGGCTATATAAATACATTTGATTTGATTGATTTGATTTGATTCAATAACATTAAATAATACACTGGTTCAATAACCTTAAATAAAATTACAGTGTCCAATGTACTGTAGCTATTACAGTGAAATAATACCATGCTATTGTTTGAGAAGAGTGCACAGTTTTGAACATGAAAAGGTATTAATAAACAAATTAGGCACATTTGATACAAATGGATCAGTATAAACTTTGCACATACACTGCTGCCATCTAGTGGCCAAAATGCAAATTGCACCTGGGATGGAATAATACATTATGGCCTTTCTTTTGCATTTCAAAGATGATGGTACAAAAAAATACAAGAGAACGGTTGTTTTTTTTCTTTGTATTATCTTTTACCAGATCTATTGTGTTATATTCTCCTACATTCCTTTCACATTTCCACAAACGTCAAAGTGTTTCCTTTCAAATGATACCAATAATATGCTTCAGGGCCTGAGCTACATGCAGTTAAATTTGGGTATGTAATTTTAAGCAAAAATTGAAAAAAAAGGGCGGATCCTTTTAAGGGCCTTTCTCAGGGACACATGGGCAGATTTATCACCTAATCGGCTCGGGGATTCAAACCATTGTAGCCAAATGGAGACATCTTCACAAAGGAAGCCTTAACCAGGTTTCTAAGTATCATTACAGATTCAGTGCAGGCAGTGTACAAGCAAAACTCTGCTTGGCGAATACAACAGAAGTGTTTCACTTGAATGACATCCACTCTGACGGGTGGCAAGGTGCATGATGGGTTGAAAGAAATGTAGAACTTTCAATCAGTTCTAAAAAGCACAATGTCACGACTTCTTCCGAAGTCGGTCCCTCTCCTTGTTCGGGCGGTGTTCGGCGGTCGACGTCACCGGTCTTCTAGCCATCGCCGATCCATTTTTCATGTTCCATTTGTTTTGTCTTGTTTTCACACTCATCTGGTTTCAATTCCCTAATTACACGTTGTATATTTTCCCTCTGTTTCCCCCATGTCCGCGTCGGGAATGGTTTATTTTGTATGTACTCGTGCTATGTGTTACTGGTTTTGTACCCATGTGCTATGTGTTACTGGTTTTGTACCCATGTGCTATGTGTTACGGGTTTTGTACCCATGTGCTATGTGTTACTGGTGCGCTACGGGTTTTGTACCCATGTGCTATGTGTTACGGGTTTTGTACCCATGTGCTATGTGTTACTGGTGCGCTACGGGTTTTGTACCCATGTGTTATGTGTTACTGGTGCACTACGGGTTTTGTACCCATGTGCTATGTGTTACTGGTTTTGTACCCATGTGTTATGTGTTACTGGTGCGCTACGGGTTTTGTACCCATGTGCTATGTGTTACGGGTTTTGTACCCATGTGTTATGTGTTACTGGTGCGCTACGGGTTTTGTACCCATGTGATATGTGTTACTGGTTTTGTACCCATGTGCTATGTTTTACTGGTTTTGTACCCATGTGTTATGTGTTACTGGTTTTGTACCCATGTGATATGTGTTACTGGTTTTGTACCCATGTGCTATGTTTTACTGGTTTTGTACCCATGTGTTATGTGTTACTGGTTTTGTACCCATGTGCTATGTGTTACTGGTGCGCTATGGGTTTTGTACCCATGTGCTATGTGTTACTGGTTTTGTACCCATGTGCTATGTTTTACTGGTTTTGTACCCATGTGTTATGTGTTACTGGTTTTGTACCCATGTGCTATGTGTTACTGGTTTTGTACCCATGTGATATGTGTTACTGGTTTTGTACCCATGTGCTATGTTTTACTGGTTTTGTACCCATGTGTTATGTGTTACTGGTTTTGTACCCATGTGCTATGTGTTACTGGTGCACTACGGGTTTTGTACCCATGTGCTATGTGTTACTGGTTTTGTACCCATGTGCTATGTGTTACTGGTGCGCTACGGGTTTTGTACCCATGTGCTATGTGTTACTGGTGCACTACGGGTTTTGTACCCATGTGCTATGTGTTACTGGTTTTGTACCCATGTGCTATGTGTTACTGGTGCGCTACGGGTTTTGTACCCATGTGCTATGTGTTACTGGTGCGCTACGGGTTTTGTACCCATGTGCTATGTGTTACTGGTGCTCTACAGGTTATGTACCCATGTGCTATGTGTTACTGGTGCGCTACGGGTTTTGTACCCATGTGCTATGTGTTACTGGTGCGCTACGGGTTTTGTACCCATGTGCTATGTGTTACTGGTGCTCTACAGGTTATGTACCCATGTGCTATGTGTTACTGGTGCTCTACAGGTTATGTACCCATGTGCTATGTGTTACTGGTGCTCTACGGGTTTTGTACCCATGTGCTATGTGTTACTGGTTTTGTACCCATGTGCTATGTGTTACTGGTGCGCTATGGGTTTTGTACCCATGTGCTATGTGTTACTGGTTTTGTACCCATGTGTTATGTGTTACTGGTGCGCTATGGGTTTTGTACCCATGTGCTATGTGTTACTGGTGCACTACAGGTTTTGTACCCATGTGTTATGTGTTACTGGTTTTGTACCCATGTGTTATGTGTTACTGGTTTTGTACCCATGTGCTATGTGTTACAGGTTATGTACCCATGTGCTATGTGTTACTGGTGCACTACGGGTTTTGTACCCATGTGCTATGTGTTACTGGTTTTGTACCCATGTGCTATGTGTTACTGGTGCACTACGGGTTTTGTACCCATGTGCTATGTGTTGCGGGTTTTGTACCCATGTGCTATGTGTTACTGGTGCTCTACGGGTTTTGTACCCATGTGCTATGTGTTACTGGTGCGCTATGGGTTTTGTACCCATGTGCTATGTGTTACTGGTGCACTACGGGTTTTGTACCCATGTGCTATGTGTTACTGGTTTTGTACCCATGTGCTATGTGTTACTGGTTTTGTACCCATGTGCTATGTGTTACTGGTGCACTACGGGTTTTGTACCCATGTGCTATGTGTTACTGGTGCACTACGGGTTTTGTACCCATGTGCTATGTGTTACTGGTGCACTACGGGTTTTGTACCCATGTGCTATGTGTTACTGGTGCGCTACGGGTTTTGTACCCATGTGCTATGTGTTACTGGTGCACTACGGGTTTTGTACCCATGTGCTATGTGTTACTGGTTTTGTACCCATGTGTTATGTGTTACTGGTGCGCTACGGGTTTTGTACCCATGTGCTATGTGTTACTGGTTTTGTACCCATGTGTTATGTGTTACTGGTGCGCTACGGGTTTTGTACCCATGTGCTATGTGTTACTGGTGCACTACGGGTTTTGTACCCATGTGCTATGTGTTACTGGTTTTGTACCCATGTGCTATGTGTTACTGGTGCACTACGGGTTTTGTACCCATGTGCTATGTGTTACTGGTTTTGTACCCATGTGCTATGTGTTACTGGTTTTGTACCCATGTGTTATGTGTTACTGGTTTTGTACCCATGTGTTATGTGTTACTGGTGTGCTACGGGTTTTGTACCCATGTGTTATGTGTTACTGGTGCACTACGGGTTTTGTACCCATGTGCTATGTGTTACTGGTTTTGTACCCATGTGCTATGTGTTACTGGTGCACTACGGGTTTTGTACCCATGTGCTATGTGTTACAGGTTATGTACCCATGTGCTATGTGTTACTGGTTTTGTACCCATGTGCTATGTGTTACTGGTTTTGTACCCATGTGTTATGTGTTACTGGTGCACTACGGGTTTTGTACCCATGTGCTATGTGTTGCGGGTTTTGTACCCATGTGCTATGTGTTACTGGTGCACTACAGGTTATGTACCCATGTGCTATGTGTTGCGGGTTTTGTACCCATGTGTTATGTGTTACTGGTGCTCTACGGGTTTTGTACCCATGTGTTATGTGTTACTGGTGCGCTACGGGTTTTGTACCCATGTGCTATGTGTTACTGGTTTTGTACCCATGTGTTATGTGTTACTGGTGCGCTATGGGTTTTGTACCCATGTGCTATGTGTTACAGGTTTTGTACCCATGTGTTATGTGTTACTGGTGCGCTACGGGTTTTGTACCCATGTGCTATGTGTTACAGGTTTTGTACCCATGTGCTATGTGTTACTGGTGCGCTACGGGTTTTGTACCCATGTGCTATGTGTTACAGGTTTTGTACCCATGTGCTATGTGTTACTGGTGCGCTACGGGTTTTGTACCCATGTGTTATGTGTTACTGGTGCGCTACGGGTTTTGTACCCATGTGCTATGTGTTACTGGTTTTGTACCCATGTGTTATGTGTTACTGGTGCGCTACGGGTTTTGTACCCATGTGTTATGTGTTACTGGTGCACTACAGGTTTTGTACCCATGTGCTATGTGTTACGGGTTTTGTACCCATGTGTTATGTGTTACTGGTGCGCTACGGGTTTTGTACCCATGTGTTATGTGTTACTGGTGCGCTACGGGTTTTGTACCCATGTGCTATGTGTTACAGGTTTTGTACCCATGTGTTATGTGTTACTGGTGCGCTACAGGTTTTGTACCCATGTGTTATGTGTTACGGGTTTTGTACCCATGTGCTATGTGTTACGGGTTTTGTACCCATGTGTTATGTGTTACTGGTGCGCTACGGGTTTTGTACCCATGTGTTATGTGTTACTGGTGCGCTACGGGTTTTGTACCCATGTGCTATGTGTTACGGGTTTTGTACCCATGTGTTATGTGTTACTGGTGCGCTACGGGTTTTGTACCCATGTGCTATGTGTTACGGGTTTTGTACCCATGTGCTATGTGTTACGGGTTTTGTACCCATGTGTTATGTGTTACTGGTGCGCTACGGGTTTTGTACCCATGTGCTATGTGTTACTGGTTTTGTACCCATGTGTTATGTGTTACTGGTGCGCTACGGGTTTTGTACCCATGTGTTTGTTGTTTTGTATGCCGTTAGTTTTATATATTAAACTGCTCCGGGTATTCACCAAGTTCTGCTCTATTCACCAAGTTCTGCTCTCCTGCGTTTGACTTCCCTGCCACCAGTTACGCACCCCGTACACACAATGATCTCCCAAATTCATTGTTTGACTTCAGACAAATTGAATAGGTTGTTCAAACAACCCAAAGCTTTACCAATCAATAACAGCAGTTCAGATGAACAACAGAAACCATATCAGTCAAGTTTTCACAGTGTATTTTATGCAAGTATCATTGCAGATTATGGCTCTGTAGGAGATTGTCAATTGATCAGATCAACTGGAATGGCATTCATTCTGATGGGTGTGCAAAAATACCAACCTGAAAGCCACGGCCCCAATCAGCCTCCAACTCTTCTAATAAGCTGTCTCTACTGCACTACCCTGACACTATTCAATGTGGATACGCATGAGGTCATTAACGCAATTTAGAAGCTTCATTCAATTAAACAAATCACATTGATCTGTCAAAGATGTTATTTGATTTCAGTCAAATTTAATAGAATAGGTTTATTTATTTTACCTTTTATTTAACTTAAGTCAGATTTTTACCTTGTCAGCTCGGAGATTCGACCTTGCAACCAACTTTACAGTGTTAGGCAACATCCGACACGATTTTTAAACGTGGGTTGGAAATGATGATTAATGTTTTGCTTACTTTCTCACCGGGGGACTGGTCCCCTCTGTATATTCACTCCTGTAGAAGCCTCCCAGGTCATCAGCCAGTTCTCCTATAAACTCTGTGTACAGCTCATACTGTCTCCCTGCCATCAGATTACTATTCAGCTGGATCACTAAGAACTGAGTAGGAACCTCCAGCCAGCTTTTCTTAATGGCGGGAGCAGTAGCCCCATCCCGGCTAATCAGGCTGAGCAGAGTCAGGTTCAGCTTGTTAGCGTGGATGAGGATCAGATCGGTGTCCTTCTCACACTGGAACACCACAGCTGACTGTCCTGTGAAGATGTAGAGGCCAGTAGAGGCGTTGACAACCAGTCGAGGCCAGAGGGTGATGTTGTAGGAGACAGGAGACAGGGAGTCAGGCAGTCTGTAGTGTTCCCAGGGAGTGGAGGGAGTAGTGGGGGGATTCACTGCCTCATGGATCTTGGCCTTCTCCTGGCTATAGACCACTGACAGGGCGATGATGGTGGCCACCACTCCAGTCCCCACGATCACACCAACTATCCCCAAAGTCTTGCTGATGAAGAACCCTTTCCCCATGTCTGTAACAGACGGATATCTGTCTATCTGAGGGTAGTGTAATGACTGACTGGCAGAAAGAGAGAGGGGGACCTAGATGGACCCAGAGGGGATTGTGTTTCTTTTTTATGCCCTCTGAGGAACTCCCACAATATGCCAGGTTAATAGTTGATCCCCCAGCCTGGGGCAACCTGAGAGTTCCAATCAGCTGGGTTAATTAATAGTTGATCCCCCAGCCCAGGACAACCTGAGAGTTCTAATCAATAGTCATAAAGATGTGTGGATAACAGATTGCTGACAAGCTGTTGTACTTTATCCTTCCTTCCTGTTTCTGGATGGAAAATCTTTCCCTGTATAAAGTGTTGAAATCTTTTCCTGTAGAAAGTGGAAGGGGAACGGCCCCTCCCTCCCTGGTGTTTCCTACGGGGTTGAAAGGGGAACCGCCCCTCCCTCCCTGGTGTTTCCTACTGGGCAGCAAGGGGAACCACCCCTCCCTCCCTGGTGTTTCCTACGGGGCAGCAAGGGGAACCACCCCTCCCTCCCTGGTGTTGCCTACGGGGCTGAAAGGGGAACCGCCCCTCCCTCCCTGGTGTTTCCTGGTTTACCTGGTGTTTCTGTATATAGACTCCACATTGACTCTGTACCGGTGCACCCCCGCCGGGGCGGCAGGGTAGCCTAGTGGTCAGGTTACCCCCTGTATATAGCCTCCACATTGACTCTGTACCAGTACCCCCTGTATATAGCCTCCACATTGACTCTGTACCAGTACCCCCTGTATATAGTCTCCACATTGACTCTGTACCGGTACCCCCTGTATATAGCCTCCACATTGACTCTGTACCGGTACCCCCTGTATATAGCCTCCACATTGACTCTGTCCCGGTACCCCCTGTATATAGTCTCCACATTGACTCGGTACCGGTACCCCCTGTATATAGCCTCCACATTGACTCTGTACCAGTACCCCCTGTATATAGCCTCCACATTGACTCTGTACCAGTACACCCTGTATATTGACTCTGTACCAGTACCCCCTGTATATAGCCTCCACATTGACTCTGTACCGGTACCCCCTGTATATAGCCTCCACATTGACTTAGTAACGGTACCCCCTGTATATAGCCTCCACATTGACTCTGTACCGTAACACCCTGTATATAGCCTCCACATTGACTCTGTACCGGTACACCCTGTATACAGCCTCCACATTGACTCTGTACCAGTACCCCCTGTATATAGCCTCCACATTGACTCTGTACCAGTACCCCCTGTATATAGCCTCCACATTGACTCTGTACCGTAACACCCTGTATATAGCCTCCACATTGACTCTGTACCAGTACCCCCTGTATATAGCCTCCACATTGACTCTGTACCGGTACCCCCTGTATATAGCCTCCACATTGACTCTGTACTGGTACCCTCTGTATATAGCCTCCACATTGACTCTGTACCAGTACCCCCTGTATATAGCCTCCACATTGACTCTGTACCGTAACACCCTGTATATAGTCTCCACATTGACTCTGTACCGGTACCCCCTGTATATAGCCTCCACATTGACTCTGTACCGTAACACCCTGTATATAGTCTCCACATTGACTCTGTACCAGTACCCCCTGTATATAGCCTCCACATTGACTCTGTACCATAACACCCTGTATATAGCCTCCACATTGACTCTGTACCGGTACCCCCTGTATATAGCCTCCACATTGACTCTTTACCAGTACCCCCTGTATATAGCCTTTGTGAGTTTATTTTACTGTAATAATGAAGACAAATAAGCTAAAAATGAAGACGTTTTCAGATATCTGGTCATTATTTGAACTGGCTAGTCAGCTAACTTACCATTAGCTATCTAGCCAACCAGCTAGAAACCAAAGTTGCTTTAAGTTGCCTGGTTTGCTAGATTGACATTTACAAAATTCATGTTTAAACGGGTGGGTTTATTGATGTTAAAATACACTAGTTATGCTATTTTGGGCCACCAGGCTGCTGATGTCACGCAGCCTGTAGTTTTTTCCTTTAAACTTTTTCATAACGACAACGTGAAGTTTGAAGTCGGACGACCATAGAATATTCATGATTTCATTGGACAACTGTCGATAGACGTAGTATAAACCAACCATTAGTCTTGAAATCTTTGGTTGTTTAGCACACGGCCTCACATGTGAACCCTTAAAGAGATGGATGGGGCCCAGGCTTAAGAGGGTGGGAACGACGCTGAATGGGTGTAGACCAAGAAGAGCTTTCCAGTAGGTACCAAAAATCATTCAAGGGCCATTTCCTCAAAAGTGAGTTTACAAGTTTATCAACTTTCAAAGCAGAATTACTTTCTCATTGTTCCTCTGTAGTGTATGATATACCAGTAGGTCTGAATCTCTACTTTTATCCGATGTAAAAAACACTATTTTCTTGCTACAGTCCAAATCGAGCTGGTCAGTCACAATAACAACTGCCACACGTTCTAAAAAAAAAAGATATATAATTTAATCAAAAGGAGTCATTTTCTATGTTGACCGTAGTTACTGAGATATTGTCCTTTTTGTTATAGAAATCCAGTGCATCCTTCTGTAAAGAAGGAAACTGTGTCAGATTTCCAATAACAAACTGAAGGTAAAGACCAGGAACATATTGGGGAGATTGAAAACTGACAATATTAACTGAGCGTTTATTGGCAGACATTTATTAACATGAGAACATGAAAAACTGACAATCCAAAATGGATGCACATGATTCAAGTAACAACATGATTTTGGTCCATTCATCATTATACAGCACATCTCTGTCCCAAATGGCTCCCTATTCCCTATGGAGTGCACTCTTTTTAACCAGAGCCCTATGTAGCACGCTATACAGGGAATAGGGTGCCATTTGGGTCACACAGCCCCATGTTTGTGGTCTGTTTAATACAGTCTGTATATCCCTGATGGTTCAGTAAGCAGTAACACCATTGGCCTGGTCGCGCAGTGCTGTAGTGGGGGGGTATTTCACGTACATTCATTGGCCAACCACTTCATAACGTGCTCCTGGTTCTCCGCCACCCATTTGATGTTGGCCGTAGTCCTCTCAATAGCCTGCTCCAGAGCCAGCGTCCCCGAGCCAAACCCCACACGGGCATTGTCCTCTTTAAACTGCTTCAGCTGCAATTACAGAAACATGGTAGAAATCACAATACTGACTCAACAATGTTGTCGTTTCTAACTCATTTGAGACGGAGGAAAACAAGCTCTGGTCTCCCCCCCCCCCAACAAACAGACCATCCATCCATATACCTCCAGTCTAATTGATACCTTATTAAACTGTATCTGTACCCCCCCCCCCAACAAACAGACCATCCATCCATATACCTCTAGTCTAATTGATACCTTATTAAACTGTATCTGTACCCCCCCCCCCCCCCCAACAAACAGACCATCCATTCATACATATACCTCCAGTCTAATTGATACCTTATTAAACTGTATCTGTACCCCCCCCCCCCCCAACAAACAGACCATCCATCCACACATATACCTCCAGTCTAATTGATACCTTATTAAACTGTATCTGTACCCCCCCCCCCCCCCCAACAAACAGACCATCCATTCATACATATACCTCCAGTCTAATTGATACCTTATTAAACTGTATCTGTACCCCCCCCCCCCCCCAACAAACAGACCATCCATCCACACATATACCTCCAGTCTAATTGATACCTTATTAAACTGTATCTGTACCCCCCCCCCCCCCCCCCCAACAAACAGACCATCCATTCATACATATACCTCTAGTCTAATTGATACCTTATTAAACTGTATCTGTACCCCCCCCCCCCCAACAAACAGACCATCCATCCATACATATACCTCCAGTCTAATTGATACCTTATTAAACTGTATCTGTACCCCCCCCCCCCAACAAACAGACCATCCATCCATATACCTCTAGTCTAATTGATACCTTATTAAACTGTATCTGTACCCCCCCCCCCAACAAACAGACCATCCATTCATACATATACCTCCAGTCTAATTGATACCTTATTAAACTGTATCTGTACCCCCCCCCCCCCCCCCCAACAAACAGACCATCCATCCACACATATACCTCCAGTCTAATTGATACCTTATTAAACTGTATCTGTAACCCCCCCCCCCAACAAACAGACCATCCATCCATACATATACCTCCAGTCTAATTGATACCTTATTAAACTGTATCTGTACCCCCCCCCCCCCCCAACAAACAGACCATCCATCCATACATATACCTCCAGTCTAATTGATACCTTATTAAACTGTATCTGTACCCCCCCCCCCCCAACAAACAGACCATCCATCCATACATATACCTCCAGTCTAATTGATACCTTATTAAACTGTATCTGTACCCCCCCCCCCCCCCCAACAAACAGACCATCCATCCATACATATACCTCCAGTCTAATTGATACCTTATTAAACTGTATCTGTACCCCCCCCCCCCCCCCCAACAAACAGACCATCCATTCATACATATACCTCCAGTCTAATTGATACCTTATTAAACTGTATCTGTACCCCCCCCCCCCCCCCCCCCAACAAACAGACCATCCATCCATACATATACCTCCAGTCTAATTGATACCTTATTAAACTGTATCTGTAACCCCCCCCCCCAACAAACAGACCATCCATCTATCCATCCATTCATCCATTCAGCCCAGATGACTTACTCTGCATAGATGTAGTTCCACCTAGATTTACTCTGCATATATGTAGTTCCACACAGCCCAGGGCTGCTCAACCCTGTTCCTGGAGAGATACTGTCCTGTAGGTTAACTCCAACCCTGTTCCTGGAGAGATACCGTCCTGTAGGTTTTAACTCCAACCCTGTTCCTGGAGAGATACTGTCCTGTAGGATTTAACTCCAACCCTGTTCCTGGAGAGATACCGTAATGTAGGTTTCACCCCAGGGTTCACTAACCTTTGAAAACCTTACAGGAGGGTAGCTCTCCAGGAACAGGGTTAGGGTGAAAACCTACAGGAGGGTAAGCTCTCCATGAACAGGCTTAGGGTGAAAACCTTACAGGAGGGTAGCTCTCCAGGAACAGGCTTAGGGTGAAAACCTACAGGAGGGTAAGCTCTCCAGGAACAGGGTTAGGATGAAAACCTTACAGGAGGGTAGGCTCTCCAGGAACAGGGTTAGGATGAAAACCTTACAGGAGGCTAAGCTCTCCAGGAACAGGGTTAGGATGAAAACCTTACAGGAGGGTAGCTCTCCAGGAACAGGCTTAGGGTGAAAACCTACAGGAGGGTAAGCTCTCCAGGAACAGGCTTAGGGTGAAAACCTTACAGGAGGGTAGCTCTCCAGGAACAGACTTAGGGTGAAGACCTTACAGGAGGGTAGCTCTCCAGGAACAGGCTTAGGGTGAAAACCTACAGGAGGGTAGCTCTCCAGGAACAGGCTTAGGGTGAAAACCTACAGGAGGGTAGCTCTCCAGGAACAGGCTTGGGGTGAAAACCTTACAGGAGGGTAGCTCTCCAGGAACAGGGTTAGAGTGAAAACCTACAGGAGGGTAGCTCTCCAGGAACAGGCTTGGGGTGAAAACCTACAGGAGGGTAGCTCTCCAGGAACAGGCTTGGGGTGAAAACCTTACAGGAGGGTAGCTCTCCAGGAACAGGGTTAGAGTGAAAACCTACAGGAGGGTAAGCTCTCCAGGTACAGGGTTGGACAGCCCTGATTCAGCTCAGTACCAACCTGCTTCAGCTCAAACTCAGTAGAGAATCTCCTGGTCACACTGTTGATGAGGTTAGAGAATGAGAAGGATCCACCACCATATCTGCCAGGTACAACGATGTATTATTATTATCTTTACTTTGTGAATAAACATCAGTTTCTCTGATACATATTCACAGTTACATGATGTCCAATAGCCCCACCTAGACTTACACCGTATAGATGTAGTTCCACCTAGACCTACTCTGCATAGATGTAGATCCACCTAGCCCTGATGACCTACTCTGCATAGATGTAGTTCCACCTAGACTTACACCGTATAGATGTAGTTCCACCTAGACTTACTCTGTATAGATGTAGTTCCACCTAGCCTTACACTGTATAGATGTAGTTCCACCTAGACTTACTCTATATCGATGTAGTTTCACCTAGACTTACTTTGTATAGATGTAGTTTCACCTAGCCCTGATGACTTACTCTGCATAGATGTAGTTCCACCTAGACTTACACTGTGTAGATGTAGTTCCACCTAGACTTACTCTGTATAGATGTAGTTCCATCTAGACTTACTCTGTATAGATGTAGTTCCATCTAGCCCTGATGACTTACTCTGTATAGATGTAGTTCCACCTAGACTTACTCTGTATAGATGTAGTTCCACCTAGACTTACTCTGTATAGATGTAGTTCCACCTAGACTTACTCTATATCGATGTAGTTTCACCTAGACTTACTTTGTATAGATGTAGTTTCACCTAGACTTACTCTGTATAGATGTAGTTCCACCTAGCCTTACACTGTATAGATGTAGTTCCACCTAGACTTACTCTGTATAGATGTAGTTCCACCTAGACTTACTCTGTATAGATGTAGTTTCACCTAGCCCTGATGACTTACTCTGTATAGATGTAGTTTCACCTAGACTTACTCTGTATAGATGTAGTTTCACCTAGACTTACTCTGTATAGATGTAGTTCCACCTAGACTTACACTGTATAGATGTGGTTCCACCTAGACTTACTCTATATCGATGTAGTTTCACCTAGACTTACTTTGTATAGATGTAGTTTCACCTAGACTTACTCTGTATAGATGTAGTTCCACCTAGCCTTACACTGTATAGATGTAGTTCCACCTAGACTTACTCTGTATAGATGTAGTTCCACCTAGACTTACTCTGTATAGATGTAGTTTCACCTAGCCCTGATGACTTACTCTGTATAGATGTAGTTTCACCTAGACTTACTCTGTATAGATGTAGTTTCACCTAGACTTACTCTGTATAGATGTAGTTCCACCTAGACTTACACTGTATAGATGTGGTTCCACCTAGCCTTACACTGTATAGATGTAGTTTCACCTAGACTTACTCTGTATAGATGTAGTTCCACCTAGACTTACTCTGTATAGATGTAGTTCCACCTAGCCTTACACTGTATAGATGTAGTTCCACCTAGACTTACTCTATATCGATGTAGTTTCACCTAGACTTACTTTGTATAGATGTAGTTTCACCTAGACTTACTCTGTATAGATGTAGTTCCACCTAGCCTTACACTGTATAGATGTAGTTCCACCTAGACTTACTCTGTATAGATGTAGTTCCACCTAGACTTACTCTGTATAGATGTAGTTTCACCTAGCCCTGATGACTTACTCTGTATAGATGTAGTTTCACCTAGACTTACTCTGTATAGATGTAGTTTCACCTAGACTTACTCTGTATAGATGTAGTTCCACCTAGACTTACACTGTATAGATGTGGTTCCACCTAGCCTTACACTGTATAGATGTAGTTTCACCTAGACTTACTCTGTATAGATGTAGTTCCACCTAGACTTACTCTGTATAGATGTAGTTCCACCTAGCCTTACACTGTATAGATGTAGTTCCACCTAGACTTACACTGTATAGATGTAGTTCCACCTAGACTTACTCTGTATAGATGTAGTTTCACCTAGCCCTGATGACTTAATCTGTATAGATGTAGTTTCACCTAGACTTACTCTGTATAGATGTAGTTCCACCTAGCCTTACACTGTATAGATGTAGTTCCACCTAGACTTACTCTGTATAGATGTAGTTTCACCTAGACTTACTCTGTATAGATGTAGTTTCACCTAGCCCTGATGACTTACTCTGTATAGATGTAGTTCCACCTAGACTTACTCTGTATAGATGTAGTTTCACCTAGCCCTGATGACTTACTCTGTATAGATGTAGTTCCACCTAGACTTACTCTGTATAGATGCAGTTCCACCTAGACTTACTCTGTATAGATGTAGTTCCACCTAGACTTACACTGTATAGATGTAGTTCCACCTAGACTTACTCTGTATAGATGTAGTTCCACCTAGACCTGATGACTTACTCTGTATAGATGTAGTTCCACCTAGACTTACTCTCTATAGATGTAGTTCCACCTAGACTTACTCTGTATATATATGTAGTTCCCCCTAGACTTTCTCTGTATAGATGTAGTTCCACCTAGACTTACTCTGTATAGATGTAGTTCCCCCTAGACTTTCTCTGTATAGATGTAGTTCCACCTAGACTTTCTCTGTATAGATGTAGTTCCACCTAGACTTACTCTGTATAGATGTAGTTCCACCTAGACTTACTCTGTATAGATGTAGTTCCCCCTAGACTTACACTGTATAAATGTAGTTCCACCTAGACTTACTCTGTATAGATGTAGTTTCACCTAGCCCTGATGACTTACTCTGTATAGATGTAGTTTCACCTAGACTTACTCTGTATAGATGTAGTTTCACCTAGACTTACTCTGTATAGATGTAGTTTCACCTAGACTTACTCTGTATAGATGTAGTTCCACCTAGACGTACTCTGTATAGATGTAGTTTCACCTAGCCCTGATGACTTACTCTGTATAGATGTAGTTCCACCTTACACTGTATAGATGTAGTTCCCCCTAGACTTACACTGTATAGATGTAGTTCCACCTAGACTTACACTGTATAGATGTAGTTCCACCTAGACTTACTCTGTATAGATGTAGTTCCACCTAGACTTACTCTGTATAGATGTAGTTCCACCTAGACTTACTCTGTATAGATGTAGTTCCACCTAGACTTACTCTGTATAGATGTAGTTCCACCTAGACTTACTCTGTATAGATGTAGTTCCACCTAGACTTACTCTGTATAGATGTAGTTCCACCTAGACTTACTCTGTATAGATGTAGTTCCACCTAGCCCTGATGAAGTCCCAGGCCAGGGGCATCCCCACCACGTTACCAGCGATGTAGTTGATGGTGGAGGTGCAGTCCTGCTTTCGGATCTTAGCTGGATCCAGGGAATAATCCAGATACCTGTTTCAACACAAAAAAAGGATTTGTGACGTGACCTAAGTCCGATTTTTTTCCCTGATGGTGTTGCTCTAAACATGCACAAACACAGCAGGGCTTGTGATGTCATTTTTAATTTTAGAGGAATAATTGTTCTCATGCAGGAATGATATACAGCACCTTCAGAAAGTATTCACACTCCTTGACTTTTTACACATGTTGTTGTGTTACAGGCTGAATTTAAAGTTAACTGGTCTACACACAATATCCCATAATATCAAAGAGGAATTATGTTTTTCAATCCAGGTGTGGAAAGCTCTACACACAGCTGTAATCGCTCTTAGATATTTACCCATAAAGACACACAGCTGTAATCACTCTTAGATATTTACCCATAAAGACACACAGCTGTAATCGCTCTTAGAGACCCATAAAGACACACAGCTGTAATCACTCTTAGAGACCCATAAAGACACACAGCTGTAATCACTCTTAGATATTAACCCATAAAGACACACAGCTGTAATCACTCTTAGAGACCCATAAAGACACACAGCTGTAATCACTCTTAGATATTAACCCATAAAGACACACAGCTGTAATCGCTCTTAGAGACCCATAAAGACACACAGCTGTAATCACTCTTAGATATTAACCCATAAAGACACAAAGCTGTAATCGCTCTTAGAGACCCATAAAGACACACAGCTGTAATCACTCTTAGAGACCCATAAAGACACACAGCTGTAATCACTCTTAGATATTTACCCATAAAGACACACAGCTGTAATCGCACTTAGATATTTACCCATAAAGACACACAACTGTAATCACTCTTAGAGACCCATAAAGAAACACAGCTGTAATCACTCTTAGATATTTACCCATAAAGACACACAGCTGTAATCGCTCTTAGATATTTACCCATAAAGACACACAGCTGTAATCGCTCTTAGATATTTACCCATAAAGACACACAGTTGTAATCACTCTTAGATATTTACCCATAAAGACACACAGCTGTAATCGCTCTTAGATATTTACCCATAAAGACTCACAGCTGTAATTGCTCTTAGATATTTACCAATAAAGACACACAGCTGTAATCACTCTTAGATATTTACCCATAAAGACACACAGCTGTAATCGCTCTTAGATATTTACCCATAAAGACACACAGCAGTAATCACTCTTAGATATTTACCCATAAAGACACACAGCTGTAATCACTCTTAGATATTAACCCATAAAGACACACAGCTGTAATCGCTCTTAGATATTTACCCATAAAGACACACAGCTGTAATCACTCTTAGATATTTACCCATAAAGACACACAGCTGTAATCGCTCTTAGAGACCCATAAAGACACACAGCTGTAATCACTCTTAGATATTTACCCATAAAGACACACAGCTGTAATCACTCTTAGATATTTACCCATAAAGACACACAGCTGTAATCACTCTTAGATATTTACCCATAAAGACACACAGCTGTAATCGCTCTTAGATATTTACCCATAAAGACACACAGCAGTAATCACTCTTAGATATTTACCCATAAAGACACACAGCTGTAATCACTCTTAGATATTAACCCATAAAGACACACAGCTGTAATCACTCTTAGATATTTACCCATAAAGACACACAGCTGTAATCACTCTTAGAGACCCATAAAGACACACAGCTGTAATCACTCTTAGATATTTACCCATAAAGACACACAGCTGTAATCACTCTTAGAGATTTACCCATAAAGACACACAGCTGTAATCGCTCTTAGAGACCCATAAAGACACACAGCTGTAATCACTCTTAGATATTAACCCATGAAGACACACAGCTGTAATCGCTCTTAGAGACCCATAAAGACACACAGCTGTAATCACTCTTAGAGACCCATAAAGACACACAGCTGTAATCACTCTTAGAGACGCATAAAGACACACAGCTGTAATCGCTCTTAGATATTAACCCATAAAGACACACAGCTGTAATCGCTCTTAGAGACCCATAAAGACACACAGCTGTAATCACTCTTAGATATTAACCCATAAAGACACACAGCTGTAATCGCTCTTAGAGACCCATAAAGACACACAGCTGTAATCACTCTTAGAGACCCATAAAGACACACAGCTGTAATCACTCTTAGAGACCCATAAAGACACACAGCTGTAATCGCTCTTAGATATTAACCCATAAAGACACACAGCTGTAATCGCTCTTAGAGACCCATAAAGACACACAGCTGTAATCACTCTTAGAGACCCATAAAGACACACAGCTGTAATCGCTCTTAGATATTAACCCATAAAGACACACAGCTGTAATCGCTCTTAGATATTTACCCATAAAGACACACAGCTGTAATCGCTCTTAGATATTTACCCATAAAGACACACAGCTGTAATCACTCTTAGATATTTACCCATAAAGACACACAGCTGTAATCACTCTTAGAGACTCATAAAGACACACAGCTGTAATCACTCTTAGAGACCCATAAAGACACACAGCTGTAATCACTCTTAGATATTAACCCATAAAGACACACAGCTGTAATCGCTCTTAGATATTAACCCATAAAGACACACAGCTGTAATCACTCTTAGAGACCCATAAAGACACACAGCTGTAATCACTCTTAGATATTTACCCATAAAGACACACAGCTGTAATCACTCTTAGAGACCCATAAAGACACACAGCTGTAATCACTCTTAGATATTTACCCATAAAGACACACAGCTGTAATCGCTCTTAGATATTTACCCATAAAGACACACAGCTGTAATCACTCTTAGATATTAACCCATAAAGACACACAGCTGTAATCGCTCTTAGAGACCCATAAAGACACACAGCTGTAATCACTCTTAGATATTTACCCATAAAGACACACAGCTGTAATCGCTCTTAGAGACCCATAAAGACACACAGCTGTAATCACTCTTAGAGACCCATAAAGACACACAGCTGTAATCGCTCTTAGATATTAACCCATAAAGACACACAGCTGTAATCGCTCTTAGATATTTACCCATAAAGACACACAGCTGTAATCGCTCTTAGATATTTACCCATAAAGACACACAGCTGTAATCACTCTTAGATATTTACCCATAAAGACACACAGCTGTAATCACTCTTAGAGACTCATAAAGACACACAGCTGTAATCACTCTTAGAGACCCATAAAGACACACAGCTGTAATCACTCTTAGATATTAACCCATAAAGACACACAGCTGTAATCGCTCTTAGATATTAACCCATAAAGACACACAGCTGTAATCACTCTTAGATATTTACCCATAAAGACACACAGCTGTAATCACTCTTAGATATTTACCCATAAAGACACACAGCTGTAATCGCTCTTAGAGACCCATAAAGACACAAAGCTGTAATCGCTCTTAGATATTTACCCATAAAGACACACAGCTGTAATCACTCTTAGAGACCCATAAAGACACACAGCTGTAATCACTCTTAGATATTTACCCATAAAGACACACAGCTGTAATCACTCTTAGATATTTACCCATAAAGACACACAGCTGTAATCACTCTTAGATATTTACCCATAAAGACACACAGCTGTAATCACTCTTAGAGACCCATAAAGACACACAGCTGTAATCACTCTTAGATATTTACCCATAAAGACACACAGCTGTAATCGCTCTTAGATATTTACCCATAAAGACACACAGCTGTAATCACTCTTAGAGACCCATAAAGACACACAGCTGTAATCACTCTTAGATATTTACCCATAAAGACTCACAGCTGTAATCGCTCTTAGAGACCCATAAAGACACACAGCTGTAATCACTCTTAGATATTTACCCATAAAGACACACAGCTGTAATCACTCTTAGATATTTACCCATAAAGACACACAGCTGTAATCGATCTTAGATATTTACCCATAAAGACACACAGCTGTAATCACTCTTAGATATTTACCCATAAAGACACACAGCTGTAATCGCTCTTAGATATTTACCCATAAAGACACACAGCTGTAATCGCTCTTAGATATTTACCCATAAAGACACACAGCTGTAATCACTCTTAGATATTTACCCATAAAGACACACAGCTGTAATCGCTGCCAAAGATGATTCTAACATGCATTGACTCAGGGGTGTGAATACTTTTGTAAATGATTGTGTGTTTATGGGTGAGAAACAAATATAAATCTTTAATCCATTTTGAATTCTGTCTGTAACAACAACATGTGGACGAAGGGGTATGAATACTCTCTGAAGGCACATGATGAGAAAGAGGAAATCTCTACCTATCAATTCATGCAAATATATCCCCTGTCTCATTCCCAATCTATCCACTAGATAGCAGTAGGAGATCACATGACATGTCTTAGCCACTTGAAACCAGTTGCATCTGTTTTGGGTAGTGAGTGAGTCACTGCGCCAAAATGACTGCCATCTTAAAATGACCCTTTCGAGTTACAGAGTGAAACATCTCCAAATAACACTTAGACAGGTGAGGACACGTGTCTTTTCCTGTTGTAAACCAGTGAGACGGATCAACACGTAGAGGATGAATACACTGATGATGTGGACGGAGAAGGGAATGCATTGCTTTACAGTGACCATCAGGGTGGACCCTTTCCATGCAGACTAAACCTTGGCACTTTTTTATGACATCACCAGCAGTAAGATTTGAGTTTCCAAAAAGACAGCTTTCACTTTCTATGTTCAGACAACAAATAAACTAATTAGTTGTTACCGGGTCCAAAACAACGGCTCAGAGTTGAACAGGATAAAGGTCTAGCGTCACTCCAACTTAAGTGTTGTGTGGTTTGGTTCACGAAACCAGACCTTTTCTTCAACAAAACACAAGATGAAGTGGTTCTGAGTGTTAGCTCCTGCTGAGGATTCTGTACCTACCTGTTCAGCAGGGACCTTAGTACAGACCAGGGAGGACCTCAGCTTGGCAGCCTCTGTACCTACCTGTTCAGCAGGGACCTTAGTACAGACCAGGGAGGACCTCAGCTTGGCAGCCTCTGTACCTACCTGTTCAGCAGGGACCTTAGTACAGACCAGGGAGGACCTCAGCTTGGCAGCCTCTGTACCTACCTGTTCAGCAGGGACCTTAGTACAGACCAGAGAAGACCTCAGCTTGGCAGCCTCTGTACCTACCTGTTCAGCAGGGACCTTAGTACAGACCAGGGAGGACCTCAGCTTGGCAGCCTCTGTACCTACCTGTTCAGCAGGGACCTTAGTACAGACCAGAGAAGACCTCAGCTTGGCAGCCTCTGTACCTACCTGTTCAGCAGCCATGGAACCTTAGTACAGGCCAGGGAGGACCTCAGCTTGGCAGCCTCTGTACCTACCTGTTCTGCAGGGACCTTAGTACAGACCAGAGAAGACCTCAGCTTGGCAGCCTCTGTACCTACCTGTTCAGCAGCCATGGGACCTTAGTACAGGCCAGGGAGGACCTCAGCTTGGCAGCCTCTGTGCCTACCTGTTCAGCAGCCATGGGACCTTAGTACAGGCCAGGGAGGACCTCAGCTTGGCAGCCTCTGTGGCTACTGTGGCATTCTTGAACATCTGCCAGGCGAAGTCCCATTCCTCCACCCCTCCTGCTGCGATAGCGTTACAGTACACCGTTTTCTTCAGGTTGGGGTGAATCCTGTCAATAAAGAGTTGCATAAACACAAAATCAGCATCATTGAAGAGAACGAAAACAATCACGTTAACTCTAAACATCCTTAGGGTTGCCAAATTCTGCTATATTTACCATAATTACCAGTTGGAGGAGTCCCGGTTTTCCTACTTATTCCTTCCTGATTCCAGGAATCCTTCAGCTGGGATTTCTGGTAAACCTGGGAATTTTGGGAAAGACCCAGGATATGGAAACCCAAATAATTGTGCTTCGTACTCACGGGTTGTGGTCTGGGTTCAGCATCCACTCTCTGAACCAATCGCTGGTGAGAACCCTGCAGCGCTCCACTCCCATACGACACGCAAAGGATATGGCGTTGATCTGGTTGTATCTGAGAGATAGGAGAGACAAGAGGGACATGGCTGTGGAACGGCTCACAACACATTATGGTAATATTGATCTGGTTGTATCTGAGAGATAGGAGAGACAAGAGGGACACGGCTGTGGAACGGCTCACAACACATTATGGTAATATCTAAGGGTTCATCCTAAATAGCACCCTATTCCCTATGTAGTGCACTCCTTTTGAAAACAGACCGATAATGTGTATTTACTGTTGTAAGAGAAGCGACAGAAAGATATATTTACAAATACAATTATGTATCTTAATTGGTTTAAAATAACATTTCATTTGAAAAGCAGAGTTGTTACTGGTCGTTGTGTCCAGTGGGGACTCTGGTCCAATCAACCGTTATGGTCCTGAAGTACTCAAACAGGGGGGTGATCTGCATCTTCAGGTAACCCTGGGAGACAAACAGTATGAACCAATCAGACCTGTTGTTTCAGGTAACCCTGGGAGACAAACAGTATGAACCAATCAGACCTGTTGTTTCAGGTAACCCTGGGAGACAAACAGTATGAACCAATCAGACCTGTTGTTTCAGGTAACCCTGGGAGACAAACAGTATGAGCCAATCAGACCTGTTGTTTCAGGTAACCCTGGGAGACAAACAGTATGAACCAATCAGACCTGTTGTTTCAGGTAACCCTGGGAGACAAACAGTATGAACCAATCAGACCTGTTGTTTCAGGTAACACTGGGAGACAAACAGTATGAGCCAATCAGACCTGTTGTTTCAGGTAACCCTGGGAGACAAACAGTATGAACCAATCAGACCTGTTGTTTCAGGTAACCCTGGGAGAACTACAGTATGAACCAATCAGACCTGTTGTTTCAGGTAACCCTGGGAGAACTACAGTATGAACCAATCAGACCTGTTGTTTCAGGTAACCCTGGGAGACAAACAGTATGAACCAATCAGACCTGTTGTTTCAGGTAACCCTGGGAGAACTACAGTATGAACCAATCAGACCTGTTGTTTCAGGTAACCCTGGGAGACAAACAGTATGAACCAATCAGACCTGTTGTTTCAGCTAAGCCTGGGGGAAGTACAGTATGAACCAATCAGACCTGTTGTTTCAGCTAAGCCTGGGAGACAAACAGTATGAACCAATCAGACCTGTTGTTTCAGGTAACCCTGGGAGACAAACAGTATGAACCAATCAGACCTGTTGTTTCAGGTAACCCTGGGAGACAAACAGTATGAGCCAATCAGACCTGTTGTTTCAGGTAACCCTGGGAGAACTACAGTATGAACCAATCAGACCTGTTGTTTCAGGTAACCCTGGGAGACAAACAGTATGAACCAATCAGACCTGTTGTTTCAGGTAACCCTGGGAGACAAACAGTATGAGCCAATCAGACCTGCTGTTTCAGGTAACCCTGGGAGAACTACAGTATGAACCAATCAGACCTGTTGTTTCAGGTAACCCTGGGAGACAAACAGTATGAACCAATCAGACCTGTTGTTTCAGCTAAGCCTGGGGGAAGTACAGTATGAACCAATCAGACCTGTTGTTTCAGCTAAGCCTGAGAGAACAGCACTGAATGTTGTTAGTTCTTTGTTATGTCCTCTATGTCCTCTATGTAGATCTTTGTTATGTCCTCTATGTCCTCTATGTTGATCTTTGTAGATCTTTGTTATGTCCTCTATGTTGATCTTTGTTATGTCCTCTATGTTGATCTTTGTTATGTCCTCTATGTTGATCTTTGTTATGTCCTCTATGTTATGTCCTCTATGTTGATCTCTGTTATGTCCTCTATGTTGATCTTTGTTATGTCCTCTATGTTGATCTTTGTAGATCTTTGTTATGTCCTCTATGTCCTCTATGTTGATCTTTGTAGATCTTTGTTATGTCCTCTATGTCCTCTATGTTGATCTTTGTAGATCTTTGTTATGTCCTCTATGTTGATCTTTGTTATGTCCTCTGTGTTGATCTTTGTTATGTCCTCTGTGTTGATCTTTGTTATGTCCTCTATGTTGATCTCTGTTATGTCCTCTATGTTGATCTTTGTTATGTCCTCTATGTTGATCTTTGTTATGTCCTCTATGTAGATCTTCGTTATGTCCTCTATGTTGATCTTTGTTATGTCCTCTATGTTGATCTTTGTTATGTCCTCTATGTTGATCTTTGTTATGTCCTCTGTTGATCTTTGTTATGTCCTCTATGTTGATCTTTGTTATGTCCTCTGTGTGTTGTTGTTGATCTTTATGTCCTCTATGTTGATCTTTGTTATGTCCTCTGTGTGTTGTTGTTGATCTTTATGTCCTCTATGTTGATCTTTGTTATGTCCTCTATGTTGATCTTTGTTATGTCCTCTATGTTGATCTTTGTTATGTCCTCTGTTGATCTTTGTTATGTCCTCTATGTTGATCTTTGTTATGTCCTCTGTGTGTTGTTGTTGATCTTTATGTCCTCTATGTTGATCTTCGTTATGTCCTCTATGTTGATCTTTGTTATGTCCTCTGTGTGTTGTTGTTGATCTTTGTTATGTCCTCTATGTTGATCTTTGTTATGTCCTCTGTGTGTTGTTGTTGATCTTTATGTCCTCTATGTTGATCTTTGTTATGTCCTCTATGTTGATCTTTGTTATGTCCTCTGTGTTGATCTTTGTTATGTCCTCTGTGTGTTGTTGTTGATCTTTATGTCCTCTATGTTGATCTTTGTTATGTCCTCTGTTGATCTTTGTTATGTCCTCTATGTTGATCTCTGTTATGTCCTCTGTGTTGATCTTTGTTATGTCCTCTGTGTGTTGTTGTTGATCTTTATGTCCTCTATGTTGATCTTTGTTATGTCCTCTATGTTGATCTTTGTTATGTCCTCTGTGTTGATCTTTGTTATGTCCTCTGTGTGTTGTTGTTGATCTTTATGTCCTCTATGTTGATCTTTGTTATGTCCTCTATGTTGATCTTTGTTATGTCCTCTATGTTGATCTTTGTTATGTCCTCTGTGTTGATCTTTGTTATGTCCTCTGTGTTGATCTTTATGTCCTCTATGTTGATCTTTGTTATGTCCTCTGTGTTGATCTTTGTTATGTCCTCTGTGTGTTGTTGTTGTTGATCTTTATGTCCTCTATGTTTATCTTTGTTATGTCCTCTATGTTGATCTTTGTTATGTCCTCTATGTTGATCTTTGTTATGTCCTCTATGTTGATCTTTGTTATGTCCTCTATGTTGATCTTTGTTATGTCCTCTATGTTGATCTTTGTTATGTCCTCTATGTTGATCTTTGTTATGTCCTCTATGTTGATCTTTGTTATGTCCTCTATGTTGATCTTTGTTATGTCCTCTATGTTGATCTTTGTTATGTCCTCTATGTTGATCTTTGTTATGTCCTCTATGTTGATCTTTGTTATGTCCTCTATGTTGATCTTTGTTATGTCCTCTATGTTGATCTCTGTTATGTCCTCTATGTTGATCTTTGTTATGTCCTCTGTGTGTTGTTGTTGATCTTTGTTATGTCCTCTATGTTGATCTTTGTTATGTCCTCTATGTTGATCTTTGTTATGTCCTCTATGTTGATCTTTGTTATGTCCTCTATGTTGATCTTTGTTATGTCCTCTGTGTGTTGTTGTTGATCTTTATGTCCTCTATGTTGATCTTTGTTATGTCCTCTATGTTGATCTTTGTTATGTCCTCTATGTTGATCTTTATGTCCTCTATGTTGATCTTTGTTATGTCCTCTATGTTGATCTTTGTTATGTCCTCTGTGTGTTGTTGTTGATCTTTATGTCCTCTGTGTTGATCTTTGTTATGTCCTCTGTGTTGATCTTTGTTATGTCCTCTGTGTGTTGTTGTTGATCTTTATGTCCTCTGTGTTGATCTTTGTTATGTCCTCTGTGTTGATCTTTGTTATGTCCTCTGTGTGTTGTTGTTGTTGATCTTTGTTATGTCCTCTATGTTGATCTTTGTTATGTCCTCTATGTTGATCTTTGTTATGTCCTCTATGTTGATCTTTGTTATGTCCTCTGTGTTGATCTTTGTTATGTCCTCTATGTTGATCTTTGTTATGTCCTCTGTTGTTGATCTTTGTTATGTCCTCTGTGTTGATCTTTGTTATGTCCTCTATGTTGATCTTTGTTATGTCCTCTGTTGATCTTTGTTATGTCCTCTGTGTTGATCTTTGTTATGTCCTCTGTGTGTTGTTGTTGTTGATCTTTATGTCCTCTGTGTGTTGTTGTTGTTGATCTTTGTCATTTTCTCATGCACTACAACCATAATCAATAATAGCAGTGTTTCACGATTGTCATCAGCCTCCAGTATTCCAGAGAACATAATAATCTGATTATATTGTGGTTGTATTAGCCCATGAGACAAATAATGACATGTTGTAAGTTGTTCTATGTCATTTTCTTACGTACGAAAACTATGTTCGGTTAAAGATGATACTAGAGCTTCATGTCTGTCACTAGAGGCCAATATTTCAGACTATAACATATTATTACTATAGTATATGGTATATTTAGGGTAGCAGAATTACAGTAACCTTTTAAAACATTCCCGGGTTTTGCAGGGAATCTGTCATCCTTCTAACAGGATTTCTGGAAAACCAGGAGAATTTGGGACGACGACAGATCTTTTGCAACTGTAAATGAGTGATATATCATATCATGGTGAGAACCCACCTGTAGCACCCCGTATGCCTGTCCACGGTCGAACATGAGGATATAGTAGTTGAGATTCCTGAGAGCTGACTCCCAGGGGATGTAGTCTCTCTCCTGAGACAGGTACCTGGTAATATATAATATAAGAACTGACTCCCAGGGGACGGAGTCTCTCTCCTGAGACAGGTACCTGGTAATATATAATCTGTATAGTAGAATATATTACTCTAGTTACCTGGTGGTCCTCAGAGCTAATGTCGAGTTGATCACCTTGGCCCTGGAAACACACAACAATATGACAGCACAACCGCATCAGCTTCCAGCTTCCACACAGTTCACCAGGAAATACAGTAGGTGGGGGGGAGTAAGAAATAGCTTTACCTGGCCAGATTGAAGGCATCATCCACTATTTGAGCTCTGTTAATTAAAGGAATGACCTGCACACAGAAGTTCTGATGTTACATTGCGTCATATGGAATCATATTCTGATAATAATATCCACATAAGATTGGATTAATAACGTATACTGACCGTGTGGTCTGTGGTGAGCTGGTTGAGGAGTCGTTCCCAGTTGTCCATGTCGTAGTTAACCCTGTAATAGCCAGACACATTGAGGTTGGCCAGAACCCACTCAGATCCTGCTGTTGTCATGGGCGGGTGTCTGTCTGTTGGAGGAAAGCAACACACTGGTCACAGAAAGGCAACATTCTGCCAGATTTTACAAAATTCACTGGTTTTCCAGAATATCCTGGTTAGAGGATTCCCTGACTTCCCGCTAATTCCCAAGTAATTCCATGAAAACACCAACCACGATTTATGGAAAACAGGCACTTTTTGGGAAAGTTACCATAATTTTGCAACCTTGGTCTCAAGTTAGGATTCAACACAGAACTTCCTGTTACGATGAACAATAACATGACCTGGCCATGTCCATTAGTCCAGGGACATCTCCACTGATACCCATGGACCTGTTCATTAGTCATTAGTCCAGGGACATCTCCACTGATACCCATGGACCTGTCCATTAGTCATTAGTCCAGGGACATCTCCACTGATACCCATGGACCTGTTCATTAGTCCAGGGACATCTCCACTGATACCTAAGGACCTGTTCATTAGTCATTAGTCCAGAGACATCTCCACTGATACCCATGGACCTGTCCATTAGTCATTAGTCCAGGGACATCTCCACTGATACCCATGGACCTGTTCATTAGTCCAGGGACATCTCCACTGATACCCATGGACCTGTTCATTAGTCCAGGAACATCTCCACTGATACCCATGGACCTGTCCATTAGTCATTAGTCCAGGGACATCTCCACTGATACCCATGGACCTGTTCATTAGTCCAGGGACATCTCCACTGATACCCATGGACCTGTTCATTAGTTATTAGTCCAGGGACATCTCCACTGATACCCATGAGCCTGTTCATTAGTCATTAGTCCAGGAACATCTCCACTGATACCTATGGACCTGTCCATTAGTCATTAGTCCAGGGACATCTCCAATGATACCCATGGGCCTGTTCATTAGTCATTAGTCCAGGGACATCTCCACTAATACCCATGGACCTGTTCATTAGTCCAGGGACATCTCCACTGATACCCATGGACCTGTTCATTAGTCCAGGGACATCTCCACTGATACCTATGGGCCTGTTCATTGGTCATTAGTCCAGAGACATCTCCACTGACACCCATGGACCTGTCCATTAGTCATTAGTCCAGGGACATCTCCACTGATACCCATGGACCTGTCCATTAGTCAATAGTCCAGGGACATCTCCACTGATACCCATGGGCCTGTTCATTAGTCATTAGTCCAGGGACAACTCCACTGATACCCATGGACCTGTCCATTAGTCATTAGTCCAGGGACATCTCCACTGATACCCATGGACCTGTTCATTAGTCCAGGGACATCTAAACTGATACCCATGGACCTGTTCATTAGTCATTAGTCCAGGGACATCTCCACTGATACCCATGGGCCTGTTCATTAGTCATTAGTCCAGGAACATCTCCACTGATACCCATGGACCTGTCCATTAGTCATTAGTCCAGGGACATCTCCAATGATACCCATGGGCCTGTTCATTAGTCATTAGTCCAGGGACATCTCCACTGATACCCATGGACCTGTTCATTAGTCCAGGGACATCTCCACTAATACCCATGGACCTGTTCATTAGTCATTAGTCCAGGGACATCTCCACTGATACCCATGGACCTGTTCATTAGTCATTAGTCCAGGGACATCTCCACTGATACCCATGGACCTGTTCATTAGTCCAGGAACATCTCACCTGATACCCATGGACCTGTTCATTAGTCATTAGTCCAGGGACATCTCCACTGATACCCATGGACCTGTCCATTAGTCCAGGGACATCTCCACTGATACCCATGGACCTGTTCATTAGTCATTAGTCCAGGGACATCTCCACTGATACCCATGGACCTGTCCATTAGTCATTAGTCCAGGAACATCTCCACTGATACCCATGGACCTGTCCATTAGTCATTAGTCCAGGGACATCTCCAATGATACCCATGGACCTGTCCATTAGTCCAGGGACATCTCCACTGATACCCATGGACCTGTTCATTAGTCATTATTCCAGGGACATCTCCACTGATACCCATGAGCCTGTTCATTAGTCATTAGTCCAGGAACATCTTCACTAATACCCATGGACCTGTTCATTAGTCCAGGGACATCTCCACTGATACCCATGGACCTGTTCATTAGTCCAGGGACATCTCCACTGATACCCATGGACCTGTTCATTAGTCATTAGTCCAGGGACATCTCCACTGATACCCATGGGCCTGTTCATTAGTCATTAGTCCAGGAACATCTCCACTGATACCCATGGACCTGTCCATTAGTCATTAGTCCAGGGACATCTCCAATGATTCCCATGGGCCTGTTCATTAGTCATTAGTCCAGGGACATCTCCACTGATACCCATGGACCTGTTCATTAGTCCAGGGACATCACCACTGATACCCATGGACCTGTTCATTAGTCATTAGTCCAGGGACATCTCCACTGATACCCATGGGCCTGTTCATTAGTCATTAGTCCAGGGACATCTCCACTGATACCCATGGACCTGTTCATTAGTCCAGGGACATCTCCACTGATACCTATGGGCCTGTTCATTGGTCATTAGTCCAGAGACATCTCCACTGACACCCATGGACCTGTCCATTAGTCATTAGTCCAGGGACATCTCCACTGATACCCATGGACCTGTCCATTAGTCAATAGTCCAGGGACATCTCCACTGATACCCATGGGCCTGTTCATTAGTCATTAGTCCAGGGACAACTCCACTAATACCCATGGACCTGTCCATTAGTCATTAGTCCAGGGACATCTCCACTGATACCCATGGACCTGTTCATTAGTCCAGGGACATCTAAACTGATACCCATGGACCTGTTCATTAGTCATTAGTCCAGGGACATCTCCACTGATACCCATGGGCCTGTTCATT
The DNA here is from genome assembly GCF_013265735.2 of Oncorhynchus mykiss. Lineage (NCBI taxonomy): Eukaryota > Metazoa > Chordata > Actinopteri > Salmoniformes > Salmonidae > Oncorhynchus > Oncorhynchus mykiss. The sequence continues at coordinate 100,175,468 of NC_048570.1, read as the reverse complement.
AGTCATTAGTCCAGGAACATCTCCACTGATACCCATGGACCTGTCCATTAGTCATTAGTCCAGGGACATCTCCAATGATACCCATGGGCCTGTTCATTAGTCATTAGTCCAGGGACATCTCCACTGATACCCATGGACCTGTTCATTAGTCCAGGGACATCTCCACTAATACCCATGGACCTGTTCATTAGTCATTAGTCCAGGGACATCTCCACTGATACCCATGGACCTGTTCATTAGTCATTAGTCCAGGGACATCTCCACTGATACCCATGGACCTGTTCATTAGTCCAGGAACATCTCACCTGATACCCATGGACCTGTTCATTAGTCATTAGTCCAGGGACATCTCCACTGATACCCATGGACCTGTCCATTAGTCCAGGGACATCTCCACTGATACCCATGGACCTGTTCATTAGTCATTAGTCCAGGGACATCTCCACTGATACCCATGGACCTGTCCATTAGTCATTAGTCCAGGAACATCTCCACTGATACCCATGGACCTGTCCATTAGTCATTAGTCCAGGGACATCTCCAATGATACCCATGGACCTGTCCATTAGTCCAGGGACATCTCCACTGATACCCATGGACCTGTTCATTAGTCATTATTCCAGGGACATCTCCACTGATACCCATGAGCCTGTTCATTAGTCATTAGTCCAGGAACATCTCCACTAATACCCATGGACCTGTTCATTAGTCCAGGGACATCTCCACTGATACCCATGGACCTGTTCATTAGTCCAGGGACATCTCCACTGATACCCATGGACCTGTTCATTAGTCATTAGTCCAGGGACATCTCCACTGATACCCATGGGCCTGTTCATTAGTCATTAGTCCAGGAACATCTCCACTGATACCCATGGACCTGTCCATTAGTCATTAGTCCAGGGACATCTCCAATGATTCCCATGGGCCTGTTCATTAGTCATTAGTCCAGGGACATCTCCACTGATACCCATGGACCTGTTCATTAGTCCAGGGACATCACCACTGATACCCATGGACCTGTTCATTAGTCATTAGTCCAGGGACATCTCCACTGATACCCATGGGCCTGTTCATTAGTCATTAGTCCAGGGACATCTCCACTGATACCCATGGACCTGTTCATTAGTCCAGGGACATCTCCACTGATACCTATGGGCCTGTTCATTGGTCATTAGTCCAGAGACATCTCCACTGACACCCATGGACCTGTCCATTAGTCATTAGTCCAGGGACATCTCCACTGATACCCATGGACCTGTTCATTAGTCCAGGGACATCTCCACTGATACCCATGGACCTGTTCATTAGTCATTAGTCCAGGGACATCTCCACTGATACCCATGGGCCTGTTCATTAGTCATTAGTCCAGGGACATCTCCACTGATACCCATGGACCTGTTCATTAGTCCAGGGACATCTCCACTGATACCCATGGGCCTGTTCATTGGTCATTAGACCAGAGACATCTCCACTGACACCCATGGACCTGTCCATTAGTCATTAGTCCAGGGACATCTCCAATGATACCCATGGGCCTGTTCATTAGTCATTAGTCCAGGGACATCTCCACTGATACCCATGGACCTGTTCATTAGTCCAGGGACATCTCCACTAATACCCATGAACCTGTTCATTAGTCATTAGTCCAGGGACATCTCCACTGATACCCATGGACCTGTTAATTAGTCATTAGTCCAGGGACATCTCCACTGATACCCATGGACCTGTTCATTAGTCCAGGAACATCTCACCTGATACCCATGGACCTGTTCATTAGTCATTAGTCCAGGGACATCTCCACTGATACTCATGGACCTGTCCATTAGTCCAGGGACATCTCCACTGATACCCTTGGACCTGTTCATTAGTCATTAGTCCAGGGACATCTCCACTGATACCCATGAGCCTGTTCATTAGTCATTAGTCCAGGAACATCTCCACTGATACCCATGGACCTGTCCATTAGTCATTAGTCCAGGGACATCTCCACTGATACCCATGGACCTGTTCATTAGTCATTAGTCCAGGGACATCTCCACTGATACCCATGGACCTGTCCATTAGTCCAGGAACATCTCACCTGATACCCATGGACCTGTTCATTCGTCATTAGTCCAGGGACATCTCCACTGATACCCATGGACCTGTCCATTAGTCCAGGGACATCTCCACTGATACCCATGGACCTGTTCATTAATCATTAGTCCAGGGACATCTCCACTGATACCCATGAGCCTGTTCATTAGTCATTAGTCCAGGAACATCTCCACTGATACCCATGGACCTGTCCATTAGTCATTAGTCCAGGGACATCTCCAATGATACCCATGGACCTGTCCATTAGTCCAGGGACATCTCCACTGATACCCATGGACCTGTTCATTAGTCATTAGTCCAGGGACATCTCCACTGATATCCATGAGCCTGTTCATTAGTCATTAGTCCAGGAACATCTCCACTAATATCCATGGACCTGTTCATTAGTCCAGGGACATCTCCACTGATACCCATGGACCTGTTCATTAGTCCAGGGACATCTCCACTGATACCCATGGACCTGTTCATTAGTCATTAGTCCAGGGACATCTCCACTGATACCCATGGGCCTGTTCATTAGTCATTAGTCCAGGAACATCTCCACTGATACCCATGGACCTGTCCATTAGTCATTAGTCCAGGGACATCTCCAATGATTCCCATGGGCCTGTTCATTAGTCATTAGTCCAGGGACATCTCCACTGATACCCATGGACCTGTTCATTAGTCCAGGGACATCACCACTGATACCCATGGACCTGTTCATTAGTCATTAGTCCAGGGACATCTCCACTGATACCCATGGAACTGTTCATTAGTCATTAGTCCAGGGACATCTCCACTGATACCCATGGACCTGTTCATTAGTCCAGGGACATCTCCACTGATACCTATGGGCCTGTTCATTGGTCATTAGTCCAGAGACATCTCCACTGACACCCATGGACCTGTCCATTAGTCATTAGTCCAGGGACATCTCCACTGATACCCATGGACCTGTTCATTAGTCCAGGGACATCTCCACTGATACCCATGGACCTGTTCATTAGTCATTAGTCCAGGGACATCTCCACTGATACCCATGGGCCTGTTCATTAGTCATTAGTCCAGGGACATCTCCACTGATACCCATGGACCTGTTCATTAGTCCAGGGACATCTCCACTGATACCCATGGGCCTGTTCATTGGTCATTAGACCAGAGACATCTCCACTGACACCCATGGACCTGTCCATTAGTCATTAGTCCAGGGACATCTCCAATGATACCCATGGGCCTGTTCATTAGTCATTAGTCCAGGGACATCTCCACTGATACCCATGGACCTGTTCATTAGTCCAGGGACATCTCCACTAATACCCATGAACCTGTTCATTAGTCATTAGTCCAGGGACATCTCCACTGATACCCATGGACCTGTTAATTAGTCATTAGTCCAGGGACATCTCCACTGATACCCATGGACCTGTTCATTAGTCCAGGAACATCTCACCTGATACCCATGGACCTGTTCATTAGTCATTAGTCCAGGGACATCTCCACTGATACTCATGGACCTGTCCATTAGTCCAGGGACATCTCCACTGATACCCTTGGACCTGTTCATTAGTCATTAGTCCAGGGACATCTCCACTGATATCCATGAGCCTGTTCATTAGTCATTAGTCCAGGAACATCTCCACTAATATCCATGGACCTGTTCATTAGTCCAGGGACATCTCCACTGATACCCATGGACCTGTTCATTAGTCCAGGGACATCTCCACTGATACCCATGGACCTGTTCATTAGTCATTAGTCCAGGGACATCTCCACTGATACCCATGGGCCTGTTCATTAGTCATTAGTCCAGGAACATCTCCACTGATACCCATGGACCTGTCCATTAGTCATTAGTCCAGGGACATCTCCAATGATTCCCATGGGCCTGTTCATTAGTCATTAGTCCAGGGACATCTCCACTGATACCCATGGACCTGTTCATTAGTCCAGGGACATCACCACTGATACCCATGGACCTGTTCATTAGTCATTAGTCCAGGGACATCTCCACTGATACCCATGGAACTGTTCATTAGTCATTAGTCCAGGGACATCTCCACTGATACCCATGGACCTGTTCATTAGTCCAGGGACATCTCCACTGATACCTATGGGCCTGTTCATTGGTCATTAGTCCAGAGACATCTCCACTGACACCCATGGACCTGTCCATTAGTCATTAGTCCAGGGACATCTCCACTGATACCCATGGACCTGTTCATTAGTCCAGGGACATCTCCACTGATACCCATGGACCTGTTCATTAGTCATTAGTCCAGGGACATCTCCACTGATACCCATGGGCCTGTTCATTAGTCATTAGTCCAGGGACATCTCCACTGATACCCATGGACCTGTTCATTAGTCCAGGGACATCTCCACTGATACCCATGGGCCTGTTCATTGGTCATTAGACCAGAGACATCTCCACTGACACCCATGGACCTGTCCATTAGTCATTAGTCCAGGGACATCTCCAATGATACCCATGGGCCTGTTCATTAGTCATTAGTCCAGGGACATCTCCACTGATACCCATGGACCTGTTCATTAGTCCAGGGACATCTCCACTAATACCCATGAACCTGTTCATTAGTCATTAGTCCAGGGACATCTCCACTGATACCCATGGACCTGTTAATTAGTCATTAGTCCAGGGACATCTCCACTGATACCCATGGACCTGTTCATTAGTCCAGGAACATCTCACCTGATACCCATGGACCTGTTCATTAGTCATTAGTCCAGGGACATCTCCACTGATACTCATGGACCTGTCCATTAGTCCAGGGACATCTCCACTGATACCCTTGGACCTGTTCATTAGTCATTAGTCCAGGGACATCTCCACTGATACCCATGAGCCTGTTCATTAGTCATTAGTCCAGGAACATCTCCACTGATACCCATGGACCTGTCCATTAGTCATTAGTCCAGGGACATCTCCACTGATACCCATGGACCTGTTCATTAGTCATTAGTCCAGGGACATCTCCACTGATACCCATGGACCTGTCCATTAGTCCAGGAACATCTCACCTGATACCCATGGACCTGTTCATTCGTCATTAGTCCAGGGACATCTCCACTGATACCCATGGACCTGTCCATTAGTCCAGGGACATCTCCACTGATACCCATGGACCTGTTCATTAGTCATTAGTCCAGGGACATCTCCACTGATACCCATGAGCCTGTTCATTAGTCATTAGTCCAGGAACATCTCCACTGATACCCATGGACCTGTCCATTAGTCATTAGTCCAGGGACATCTCCAATGATACCCATGGACCTGTCCATTAGTCCAGGGACATCTCCACTGATACCCATGGACCTGTTCATTAGTCATTAGTCCAGGGACATCTCCACTGATATCCATGAGCCTGTTCATTAGTCATTAGTCCAGGAACATCTCCACTAATATCCATGGACCTGTTCATTAGTCCAGGGACATCTCCACTGATACCCATGGACCTGTCCATTAGTCCAGGGACATCTCCACTGATACCCATGGACCTGTTCATTAGTCATTAGTCCAGGAACATCTCACCTGATACCCATGGACCTGTTCATTAGTCATTAGTCCAGGGACATCTCCACTGATATCCATGAGCCTGTTCATTAGTCATTAGTCCAGGAACATCTCCACTAATACCCATGGACCTGTTCATTAGTCCAGGGACATCTCCACTGATACCCATGGACCTGTCCATTAGTCCAGGGACATCTCCACTGATACCCATGGAACTGTTCATTAGTCATTAGTCCAGGGACATCTCCACTGATACCCATGAGCCTTTTCATTAGTCATTAGTCCAGGAACATCTCCACTGATACCCATGGACCTGTCCATTAGTCATTAGTCCAGGGACATCTCCACTGATACCCATGGACCTGTTCATTAGTCATTAGTCCAGGGACATCTCCACTGATACCCATGGACCTGTCCATTAGTCCAGGAACATCTCACCTGATACCCATGGACCTGTTCATTCGTCATTAGTCCAGGGACATCTCCACTGATACCCATGGACCTGTCCATTAGTCCAGGGACATCTCCACTGATACCCATGGACCTGTTCATTAGTCATTAGTCCAGGGACATCTCCACTGATACCCAGGAGCCTGTTCATTAGTCATTAGTCCAGGAACATCTCCACTGATACCCATGGACCTGTCCATTAGTCATTAGTCCAGGGACATCTCCAATGATACCCATGGACCTGTCCATTAGTCCAGGGACATCTCCACTGATACCCATGGACCTGTTCATTAGTCATTAGTCCAGGGACATCTCCACTGATATCCATGAGCCTGTTCATTAGTCATTAGTCCAGGAACATCTCCACTAATACCCATGGACCTGTTCATTAGTCCAGGGACATCTCCACTGATACCCATGGACCTGTTCATTAGTCCAGGGACATCTCCACTGATACCCATGGGCCTGTTCATTGGTCATTAGTCCAGAGACATCTCCACTGACACCCATGGACCTGTCCATTAGTCATTAGTCCAGGGACATCTCCACTGATACCCATGGACCTGTCCATTAGTCAATAGTCCAGGGACATCTCCACTGATACCCATGGGCCTGTTCATTAGTCATTAGTCCAGGAACATCTACACTGATACCCATGGACCTGTCCATTAGTCATTAGTCCAGGGACATCTCCAATGATTCCCATGGGCCTGTTCATTAGTCATTAGTCCAGGGACATCTCCACTGATACCCATGGACCTGTTCATTAGTCCAGGGACATCTCCACTGATACCCATGGACCTGTTCATTAGTCATTAGTCCAGGGACATCTCCACTGATACCCATGGGCCTGTTCATTAGTCATTAGTCCAGGGACATCTCCACTGATACCCATGGACCTGTTCATTAGTCCAGGGACATCTCCACTGATACCTATGGGCCTGTTCATTGGTCATTAGTCCAGAGACATCTCCACTGACACCCATGGACCTGTCCATTAGTCATTAGTTCAGGGACATCTCCACTGATACCCATGGACCTGTTCATTAGTCCAGGGACATCTCCACTGATACCCATGTACCTGTTCATTAGTCATTAGTCCAGGGACATCTCCACTGATACCCATGGGCCTGTTCATTAGTCATTAGTCCAGGGACATCTCCACTGATACCCATGGACCTGTTCATTAGTCCAGGGACATCTCCACTGATACCCATGGGCCTGTTCATTGATCATTAGTCCAGAGACATCTCCACTGACACCCATGGACCTGTCCATTAGTCATTAGTCCAGGGACATCTCCAATGATACCCATGGGCCTGTTCATTAGTCATTAGTCCAGGGACATCTCCACTGATACCCATGGACCTGTTCATTAGTCCAGGGACATCTCCACTAATACCCATGGACCTGTTCATTAGTCATTAGTCCAGGGACATCTCCACTGATACCCATGGACCTGTTCATTAGTCATTAGTCCAGGGACATCTCCACTGATACCCATGGACCTGTTCATTAGTCCAGGAACATCTCACCTGATACCCATGGACCTGTTCATTAGTCATTAGTCCAGGGACATCTCCACTGATACCCATGGACCTGTCCATTAGTCCAGGGACATCTCCACTGATACCCATGGACCTGTTCATTAGTCATTAGTCCAGGGACATCTCCACTGATACCCATGAGCCTGTTCATTAGTCATTAGTCCAGGAACATCTCCACTGATACCCATGGACCTGTCCATTAGTCATTAGTCCAGGGACATCTCCAATGATACCCATGGGCCTGTTCATTAGTCATGAGTCCAGGGACATCTCCACTAATACCCATGGACCTGTTCATTAGTCCAGGGACATCTCCACTGATACCCATGGACCTGTTCATTAGTCCAGGGACATCTCCACTGATACCTATGGGCCTGTTCATTGGTCATTAGTCCAGAGACATCTCCACTGACACCCATGGACCTGTCCATTAGTCATTAGTCCAGGGACATCTCCACTGATACCCATGGACCTGTCCTTTAGTCAATAGTCCAGGGACAACTCCACTGATACCCATGGACCTGTCCATTAGTCATTAGTCCAGGGACATCTCCACTGATACCCATGGACCTGTTCATTAGTCCAGGGACATCTCCACTGATACCCATGGACCTGTTCATTAGTCATTAGTCCAGGGACATCTCCACTGATACCCATGGGCCTGTTCATTAGTCATTAGTCCAGGAACATCTCCACTGATACCCATGGACCTGTCCATTAGTTATTAGTCCAGGGACATCTCCAATGATACCCATGGGCCTGTTCATTAGTCATTAGTCCAGGGACATCTCCACTGATACCCATGGACCTGTTCATTAGTCCCGGGACATCTCCACTAATACCCATGGACCTGTTCATTAGTCATTAGTCCAGGGACATCTCCACTGATACCCATGGACCTGTTCATTAGTCATTAGTCCAGGGACATCTCCACTGATACCCATGGACCTGTTCATTAGTCCAGGAACATCTCACCTGATACCCATGGACCTGTTCATTAGTCATTAGTCCAGGGACATCTCCACTGATACCCATGGGCCAGTTCTTTAGTCCAGGAACATCTGCACTGATACCCATGGACCTGTTCATTAGTCCAGGGACATCTCCACTGATACACATGGACCTGTCCATTAGTCATTGGTCCAGGGACATCTCCACTGATACCCATGGACCTGTTCATTAGTCCAGGGACATCTCCACTGATACCCATGGACCTGTCCATTAGTCATTAGTCCAGGGACATCTCCACTGATACCCATGGACCTGTCCATTAGTCATTAGTCCAGGGACATCTCCACTGATACCCATGGACCTGTACATTAGTCCAGGGACATCTCAACTGATACCCATGGACCTGTCCATGAGTCATTAGTCCAGGGACATCTCAACTGATACCCATGGACCTGTCCATTAGTCATTAGTCCAGGGACATCTCCACAGATACCCATGGACCTGTACATTAGTCCAGGGACATCTCCACTGATACCCATGCAGGACTTCATTTGACACAAACACTGGCATTAGAAATACCTGTTTCCTGAAGAAGCCAGTGTTGCTCTCTCTCAACTCCTCCCTTCATCCATTTGATGGGGACCAACCAGGTGTAACTAAGAAGACATGGGAACAGGATGGTCAGGTGACTGAATTAAATATGATTTGGGGGTTTATCATCATGCTGCAGGGGGTGAACTAACTGCCTTGCTGCAGGGGGTTAACTAACTGCCTTGCTGCAGGGGGTTGGTTAACTGCCTTGTTGCAAGGGGTTGGTTAACTGCCTTGCTGCAGGGGGTTAACTAACTGCCTTGCTGCAGGGGGGTGGTTAACTGCCTTGCTGCAGGGGGTGAACTAACTGCCTTGCTGCAGGGGGTGAACTAACTGCCTTGCTGCAGGGGGTGAACTAACTGCCTTGCTGCAGGGGGTTAACTAACTGCCTTGCTGCACGGGTTGGTTAACTGCCTTGCTGCAGGGGGTTAACTAATTGCCTTGCTGCATTGGGTTTATTAACTGCCTTGCTGCAGGGGGTTGGTTAACTGCCTTGCTGCATGGGGTTGGTTAACTGCCTTGCTGCATGGGATTGGTTAACTGCCTTGCTTCAGGAGGTTAACTAACTGCCTTGCTGCAGGGGGTTAACTAACTGCCTTGCTGCAGGGGGTTAACTAACTGCCTTGCTGCAGGGGGTTAACTAACTGCCTTGCTGCAGGGGGTTAACTAACTGCCTTGCTGCAGGGGGTTAACTAACTGCCTTGCTGCAGGGGGTTAACTAACTGCCTTGCTGCAGGGGGTTAACTAACTGCCTTGCTGCAGGGGGTTAACTAACTGCTTTGCTGCAGGGGGTGCACTAACTGCCTTACTGCAGGGGGTTAACTAACTGCCTTGCTGCAGGGGGTTAACTAACTTCCTTGCTGCAGGGGTTTTATTAACTAACTGCCTTGCTGCAGGGGTTTTATTAACTAACTGCCTTGCTGCAGGGGTTTTGTTAACTAACTGCCTTGCTGCAGGTGGTTAACTAACTGCCTTGCTGCAGGGGTTTTGTTAACTAACTGCCTTGCTGCAGGGGGTTAACTAACTGCCTTGCTGCAGGGGGTTAACTAACTGCTTTGCTGCAGGGGGTGCACTAACTGCCTTACTGCAGGGGGTTAACTAACTGCCTTGCTGCAGGGGGTTAACTAACTGCCTTGCTGCAGGGGGTTAACTAACTGCCTTGCTGCAGGGGGTTAACTAACTGCTTTGCTGCAGGGGGTGCACTAACTGCCTTACTGCAGGGGGTTAACTAACTGCCTTGCTGCAGGGGGTTAACTAACTGCCTTGCTGCAGGGGTTGTATTAACTAACTGCCTTGCTGCAGGGGTTTTGTTAACTAACTGCCTTGCTGCAGGGGTTTTGTTAACTAACTGCCTTGCTGCAGGGGTTTTGTTAACTAACTGCCTTGCTGCAGGGGTTTTGTTAACTAACTGCCTTGCTGCAGGTGGTTAACTAACTGCCTTGCTGCAGGGGGTTGGTTAACTGCCTTGCTGCAGGGGTTTTGTTAACTAACTGCCTTGCTGCAGGGGTTTTGTTAACTAACTGCCTTGCTGCAGGTGGTTAACTAACTGCCTTGCTGCAGGGGGTTGGTTAACTGCCTTGCTGCAGGGGGTTAACTAACTGGCTTGCTGCAGGGGGTTAACTAACTGCCTTGCTGCAGGGGGTTGGTTAACTGCCTTGCTGCAGGGGGTTGGTTAACTGCCTTGCTGCAGGGGGTTAACTAACTGGCTTGCTGCAGGGGGTTAACTAACTGCCTTGCTGCAGGGGGTTAACTAACTGCCTTGCTGCAGGGGGTTAACTAACTGCCTTGCTGCAGTGGGTTGGTTAACTGCCTTGCTTTTGGGGTTTAGCTGGCTTGGTGTTGGGGGTTATTTGCCTTGCTGTTGGGGGTTAACTGCCTTGCTGTTGGGGGTTAACTGCCTTGATGTTGGGGGTTAACTGCCTTAACTGAACTTCCGGCGCCGACAGAGATGGCCGCCTCGCTTCGCGTTCCTAGGAAACTATGCAGTTTTTTGTTTTTTTTACGTGTTATTTCTTACATTAGTACCCCAGGTCATCTTAGGTTTCATTACATACAGTCGAGAAGAACTACTGAATATAAGAGCAGGGTCAACTCAACATCAGTACGACCAAGAATATGACTTTCGCGAAGCGGATCCTGTGTTCTGCCTTTCACCCAGGACAACGGAATGGATCCCAGCCGGCGACCCAAAAAAACGACTTCGTAAAAGAGGGAAACGTAGCGGTCTTCTGGTCAGACTCCGGAGACGGGCACATCGTGCACCACTCCCCAGTATACTTCTCGCCAATGTCCAGTCTCTTAACAACAAGGTTGATGAAATATGAGCAAGGGTAGCATTCCAGAGGGACATCAGAGACTGTAACGTTCTTTGCTTCACGGAAACATGGCTCACTGGAGAGACGCTATCGGAGTCGGTGCAGCCAGCTGGTTTCTCCACGTATCGCGCCGACAGAAACAAACATCTTTCTGGTAAGAAGAGGGGCGGGGGCGTATGCCTTATGGCTAACGAGACGTGGTGTGGTCACAAAAGCATACAGGAACTCAAGTCCTTCTGTTCACCTGATTTAGAATTCCTCACAATCAAATGTTGACCGCATTATCTACCAAGGGAATTCTCTTTGATTATAATCACAGCCGTATATATTCCCCCCCAAGCAGAAACATTGATGGCTCTGAACAAACTTTATTTGACTCTTTGCAAACTGGAATCCATATATCCTGAGGCTGCATTCATTGTAGCTGGGGATTTTAACAAGGCTAATCTCAAAACAAGACTCCCTAAATTGTATCAGCATATCGATTGCGCAACAAGGGCTGGCAAAACCTTGGATCACTGCTATTCTAACTTCCGCGACGTATATAAGGCCCTGCCCCGCCCTCCTTTCGGAAAAGCTGACCACGACTCCATTTTGTTGATCCCTGCCTACAGACAGAAACTAAAACAAGAATCTCCCACGCTGAGGTCTGTTCGCTGGTCCGATCAATCTGATTCCACACTCCAAGACTGCTTCCATCACGTGGACTGGGATATGTTTCATATTGCGTCAGACAACAACATTGACGAATACGCTGATTCGGTGTGCGAGTTTATTAGAACGTGCGTTGAAGATGTCGTTCCCATAGCAACGATTAAAACATTCCCAAACCAGAAACCGTGGATTGATGGCAGCATTCGCGTGAAACTGAAAGGGCATTGCTTTTAATCAGGGCAAGGTGACCGGTAACATGACCGAATACAAACAGTGTAGCTATTCCCTCCGCAAGGCAATCAAACAAGCTAGGCGTCAGTATAGAGACAAAGTAGAATCTCAATTCAACGGCTCAGACACAAGAGGTATGTGGCAGGGTCTACAGTCAATCACGGATTACAAAAAGAAAACCAGCCCCGTCACGGACCAGGATGTCTTGCTCCCAGGCAGACTAAATAACTTTTTTGCCCGCTTTGAGGACAATACAGTGCCACTGACACGGCCTGCAACCAAAACATGCGGCCTCTCCTTCACTGCCGCCGAGGTGAGTAAAACATTTAAACGTGTTAACCCTGGCAAGGCTGCAGGCCCAGACGGCATCCCCAGCCGCGCCCTCAGAGCATGCGCAGACCAGCTGGCTGGTGTGTTTACGGACATATTCAACCAATCCCTATCCCAGTCTGCTGTTCCCACATGCTTCAAGAGGGCCACCATTGTTCCTGTTCCCAAGAAAGCTAAGGTAACTGAGCTAAACGACTACCGCCCCGTAGCACTCACTTCCGTCATCATGAAGTGCTTTGAGAGACTAGTCAAGGACCATATCACCTCCACCCTACTTGACACCCTAGACCCACTCCAATTTGCTTACCGCCCAAATAGGTCCACAGACGATGCAATCTCAACCACACTGCACACTGCCCTAACCCATCTGGACAAGAGGAATACCTATGTGAGAATGCTGTTCATCGACTACAGCTCGGCATTTAACACCATAGTACCCTCCAAGCTCGTCATCAAGCTCGAGACCCTGGGTCTCGACCCCGCCCTGTGCAACTGGGTACTGGACTTCCTGACGGGCCGCCCCCAGGTGGTGAGGGTAGGCAACAACATCTCCACCCCGCTGATCCTCAACACTGGGGCCCCACATGGGTGCGTTCTGAGCCCTCTCCTGTACTCCCTGTTCACCCATGACTGCGTGGCCACACAAGCCTCCAACTCAATCATCAAGTTTGCGGACGACACAACAGTGGTACCAACAACGACGAGACGGCCTACAGGGAGGATGTGAGGGCCCTCGGAGTGTGGTGTCAGGAAAATAACCTCACACTCAACGTCAACAAAACTAAGGAGATGATTGTGGACTTCAGGAAACCGCAGAGGGAACACCACCCTATCCACATCGATGGAACAGTAATGGAGAGGGTAGCAAGTTTTAAGTTCCTCGGCATACACATCACGGACAAACTGAATTGGTCCACCCACACAGACAGCATCGTGAAGAAGGCTTCAGGAGGCTGAAGAAATTCGGCTTGTCACCAAAAGCACTCACAAACTTCTACAGATGCACAATCGAGAGCATCCTGGCGGGCTGTATCACCGCCTGATACGGCAACTGCTCCACCCACAACCGTAAGGCTCTCCAGAGGGTAGTGAGGTCTGCACAACGCATCACCGGGGGCAAACTACCTGCCCTCCAGGACACCTACACCACCCGATGTCACAGGAAGGCCATAAAGATCATCAAGGACATCAACCACCCGAGCCACTGCCTGTTCACCCCGCTATCATCCAGAAGGCGAGGTCAGTACAGGTGCATCAAAGCTGGGACCGAGAGACTGAAAAACAGCTTCTATCTCAAGGCCATCAGACTGTTAAACAGCCACCACTAACATTGAGTGGCTGCTGCCAACACACTGACTCAACTCCAGCCACTTTAATAATGGGAATTGATGGGAAATGATGTAAAATATATCACTAGCCACTTTAAACAATGCTACCTAATATAATGTTTACATACCCTACATTATTCATCTCATATGTATACATATATACTGTACTCTATATCATCTACTGCATCTTTATGTAATACATGTATCACTAGCCACTTTAACTATGCCACTTTGTTTACATACTCATCTCATATGTATATACTGTACTCGATATCATCTACTGTATCTTGCCTATGCCGCTCTGTACCATCACTCATTCATTTATCTTTATGTACATATTCTTTATCCCCTTACACTTGTGTGTATAAGACAGTAGTTTGGAATTGTTAGTTAGATTATTTGTTGGTTATTACTGCATTGTCGGAACTAGAAGCACAAGCATTTCGCTACACTCGCATTAACATCTGCTAACCATGTGTATGTGACAAATAACATTTGATTTGATTTGATTTGTTGTTGGGGGTTAACTGCCTTGTTGGGGATTAACCAATTGCCTTGTTGTTGGGGGTTAACAAACTGCCTTGCTGCAGGGGGTTAACAAACTGCCTTGCTGCTGGGGGTTATTTGCCTTGCTGTTGGGGGTTAACTTCCCTGTTGTTGGGGATTAACTGCCTTGTTGTTCAGGGTTAACTGCCTTGTTGTTGGGGGTTAACTGCCTTGTTGTTGGGGGTTAACTGCCTTGTCGTTGGGGGTTAACTGCCTTGTCGTTGGGGGTTAACTGCCTTGTCGTTGGGGGTTAACTGCCTTGTCGTTGGGGGTTAACTGCCTTGTTGTTGGGGGTTAACTGCATTGTTTTGGGGGGGTTAACTGCCTTGTTCTTAGGGGTTAACTGGGCAGAACGGCTCGGGGATTACAAACAGCAACCTTTCAGTCACTGGCCCAACGCTCTTAACCTCTATGCTACCTGCCACCCCTGGTCTATGGTAAAACAGCATCACAGAAATTAGCTCAATAAGAATATTTACTTGTATGGAGAGGGTCTGTCCACTACAGAGTCAGGGTCCAGGAGGAAGTGCTTCTGGGTAATGTGTCCCATGGCCGTATCTATGGTAACCACTGGGAAGCCCATCTGAAGGATCCAGCGGTTCATGATGTCATGCACTGTGTGAGGTAGACTCATCCCTGGAGTGGTGAGGACTGCCTGTCAGAGGATGGAACACATAACAACACCTTAATGAAGGTGAGTACAACGGCACCATCTCTAGGGTCGTTCAAGACAGATTTAATGATAAAGAGTACAACGGCACCATCTCTAGGGTCGTTCAAGACAGATTTAATGATAAAGAGTACAACGGCACCATCTCTAGGGTCGTTCAAGACAGATTTAATGATAGAGAGTACAACGGCACCATCTCTAGGGTCGCTCAAGACAGATTTAATGATAAAGAGTACAATGGCACCATCTCTAGGGTCGTTCAAGACAGATTTAATGATAAGAGTACAACGGCACCATCTCTAGGGTCGTTCAAGACAGATTTAAGGAAGGAGAGTACAATGGCACCATATCTAGGGTCGTTCAAGACAGATTTAATGAAGGAGAGTACAACGACACCATCTCTAGGGTCGTTCAAGACAGATTTAAGGAAGGAGAGTACAACGGCTCCATCTCTAGGGTCGTTCAAGACAGATTTAATGATAGAGAGTACAACGGCACCATCTCTAGGGTCGTTCAAGACAGATTTAATGATAAAGAGTACAACGGCACCATCTCTAGGGTTGTTCAAGACAGATTTAATGATAGAGAGTACAACGGCACCATCTCTAGGGTCGCTCAAGACAGATTTAAGGAAGGAGAGTACAACGGCAACATCACTAGGGTCGTTCAAGACAGATTTAATGATAAAGAGTACAACGGCACCATCTCTAGGGTCGCTCAAGACAGATTTAATGAAGGAGAGTACAACGGCACCATCTCTAGGGTCGTTCAAGACAGATTTCAACCACAGGGGGTTTTCCACACACAATACCCGATTATATTTAATACTCATTTTAGTAGAAAGCTAATTGTAGATTGAAAATGAGATAATAGAGAGACAGATCATAGAGAGAGTATAGAGGTTTATTTATCATACTGTATCCATGGTGAAGATGATCCCAGAGAGGAGAGAGGGAGATCTTAGAGA
This sequence comes from Oncorhynchus mykiss, assembly GCF_013265735.2. Lineage (NCBI taxonomy): Eukaryota > Metazoa > Chordata > Actinopteri > Salmoniformes > Salmonidae > Oncorhynchus > Oncorhynchus mykiss. Next base: position 100,159,274 of record NC_048570.1, on the reverse strand, counting down.
TAGTGTACAGATCATAGAGAGAGTATAGAGGTTTATTTATCATACTGTATCCATGGTGAAGATGATCCCAGAGAGGAGAGAGGGAGATCATAGAGATAGTATACAGATCATAGAGATAGTATAGAGGTTTATTTATCATACTGTATCCATGGTGAAGATGATCCCAGAGAGGAGAGAGGGAGAACATAGAGATAGTAGACAGATCATAGAGAGAGTATAGAGGTCTATTTATCATACTGTATAAATGGTAGAAAATAGGACTTACTTTCTGAAGATGATCCCAGAGATCTGAATACACTGTGTTGTTGAAGGCAAACTCATTCAGGTATGACTGAGAGAGAGAGGAGAGAGAGGGGGGGGGGGAGAGGGGGAAAGAGGCAGCGGGAGGGAAAGAGAGAGGTGGGAGAGAGAGAGGTGGGAGAGAGAGAGGCAGGGGGAGAGAGAGAGTGAGAGTGAGAGAGAGAGAGAGAAGTGGTGGAAGTGTCATGATGTCGGTTGATTCCCTGCTGTCTCCACCGACCTCATCTGACCCCTGGACAACATACTGTAGACCACCTCTGATGACTTCTGTAACTATACTCACAGTGAGTCCTCTGGTTAATATACTCACAGTGAGTCCTCTGGTTAATATACTGTGACTACACTCACAGTGAGTCCTCTGGTTAATATACTGTAACTACACTCACAGTGAGTCCTCTGGTTAATATACTGTAACTATGCTCACAGTGAGTCCTCTGGTTAATATACTGTAACTACACTCACAATGAGTCCTCTGGTTAATATACTGTAACTACACTCACAGTGAGTCCTCTGGTTAATATACTCACAGTGAGTCCTCTGGTTAATATACTGTGACTACACTCACGGTGAGTCCTCTGGTTAATATACTGTAACTACACTCACAGTGAGTCCTCTGGTTAATATACTGTAACTACACTCACAGTGAGTCCTCTGGTTAATATACTGTGACTACACTCACAGTGAGTCCTCTGGTTAATATACTGTAACTACACTCACAGTGAGTCCTCTGGTTAATACACTGTAACTACACTCACAGTGAGTCCTCTGGTTAATATACTGTAACTACACTCACAGTGAGTCCTCTGGTTAGTATACTCACAGTGAGTCCTCTGGTTAATATACTCACAGTGAGTCCTCTGGTTAATATACTGTAACTACACTCACAGTGAGTCCTCTGGTTAATATACTGTAACTACACTCACAGTGAGTCCTCTGGTTAATATACTGTAACTACACTCACAGTGAGTCCTCTGGTTAATATACTGTAACTACACTCACAGTGAGTCCTCTGGTTAATATACTGTAACTACACTCACAGTGAGTCCTCTGCTTAATACACTAACTACACTCACAGTGAGTCCTCTGCTTAATACACTAACTACACTCACAGTGAGTCCTCTGCTTAATACACTAACTACACTCACAGTGAGTCCTCTGCTTAATACACTAACTACACTCACAGTGAGTCCTCTGGTTAATATACTGTGACTACACTCACAGTGAGTCCTCTGGTTAATACACTGTAACTACACTCACAGTGAGTCCTCTGGTTAATATACTGTAACTACACTCACAGTGAGTCCTCTGGTTAATACACTGTAACTACACTCACAGTGAGTCCTCTGGTTAATATACTCACAGTGAGTCCTCTGGTTAATATACTGTAACTACACTCACAGTGAGTCCTCTGGTTAATACATTGTAACTATACTCACAGTGAGTCCTCTGGTTAATATACTGTAACTACACTCACAGTGAGTCCTCTGGTTAGTATACTCACAGTGAGTCCTCTGGTTAATATACTCACAGTGAGTCCTCTGGTTAATATACTGTAACTATACTCACAGTGAGTCCTCTGGTTAATATACTGTAACTACACTCACAGTGAGTCCTCTGGTTAATATACTGTAACTACACTCACAGTGAGTCCTCTGGTTAATATACTGTAACTACACTCACAGTGAGTCCTCTGGTTAATATACTGTAACTATACTCACAGTGAGTCCTCTGGTTAATATACTCACAGTGAGTCCTCTGGTTAATATACTGTGACTATACTCACAGTGAGTCCTCTGGTTAATATACTGTAACTACACTCACAGTGAGTCCTCTGGTTAGTATACTCACAGTGAGTCCTCTGGTTAATATACTCACAGTGAGTCCTCTGGTTAATATACTGTAACTATGCTCACAGTGAGTCCTCTGGTTAATATACTGTAACTACACTCACAGTGAGTCCTCTGGTTAATACATTGTAACAATACTCACACTAAGTCCTCTGGCGAAGACCGGCTCTGTCAGGAACTCAGAAAGCATCCTCAGAACTGCAGCACCCTGGGTGGAAGAGATCACAGGATTTGAGAAAGAGAAAAACAGTCACATTGGAGTTTAAGTTTTTTTACAGTCAGATCAACAAATATTCTGGGACCTCTTTTTTACTTGAGAGTAGATGTAACCATGGAGCTCCCTACTACACCAGAGAGAGAAGGTGTAACCATGGAGCTCCCTACTACACCAGAGAGAGAAGGTGTAACCATGGAGCTCCCTACTACACTAGAGAGAGAAGGTGTAACCATGGAGCTCCCTACTACACCAGAGAGAGAAGGTGTAACCATGGAGCTCCCTACTACACCAGAGAGAGAAGGTGTAACCATGGAGCTCCCTACTACACCAGAGAGAGAAGGTGTAACCATGGATCTCCCTACTACACTAGAGAGAGAAGGTGTAACCATGGATCTCCCTACTACACCAGAGAGAGAAGGTGTAACCATGGAGCTCCCTACTACACCAGAGAGAGGTGTAACCATGGAGCTCCCTACTACACCAGAGAGAGAAGGTGTAACCATGGAGCTCCCTACTACACCAGAGAGAGAAGGTGTAACCATGGATCTCCCTACTACACTAGAGAGAGAAGGTGTAACCATGGATCTCCCTACTACACCAGAGAGAGAAGATGTAACCATGGATCTCCCTACTACACCAGAGAGAGAAGGTGTAACCATGGATCTCCCTACTACACCAGAGAGAGAAGGTGTAACCATGGATCTCCCTACTACACTAGAGAGAGAAGGTGTAACCATGGATCTCCCTACTACACCAGAGAGAGAAGATGTAACCATGGATCTCCCTACTACACCAGAGAGAGAAGGTGTAACCATGGATCTCCCTACTACACCAGAGAGAGAAGATGTAACCATGGATCTCCCTACTACACCAGAGAGAGAAGGTGTAACCATGTATCTCCCAGCATGTGTTTTACAGTGAGATACTCTCTACCAGTCTCTGTTGTATATGTGGTCTAGAACAGAGAAAAACCTTGCAGTAGGTGATGGTGTTGAACATCTTGTTAACTGTGTTAGCGCGTTCTCAACAAACACTCTATTCTACCTGGTCCACAGATTTAATTTAATCTGAACCACCCTTTAACTGGAACAGGATATGGAAAAATGTGATTTTGGCATCCCGTAATCCGAACCATCAACATATATACATTTTAAGTTTGTTGACAGAATGTATTTAACACCAAGGAAATATTGTATGAGGAAATTGTCCCCAACTGTTCACTGTGTCCCCTGAATCAGGTCGGCACATTCCTCCATATGATGTGGGAGTGTCTTGAAGAATAATTGCAGCTAAAGCCCAATACACACAAACCAGTTACAGATATTTATTTTGACTTGTATCATGTTCTTTGATTCCAGGCCCACGGGGAAGGTGTGTGGGGGGTGGGGGGGGTCTGGTCATTGTGGGGGAGGGAGGGGGCGATTGGAGGGAATCTACTGGTTGAATCAAGGGATGGATGGGTTGGAGGGGCACTGACACGTTTCTGGGTGGGAGGCATGCTTTCTTCGGGTCTTTAAACGTTGAGAACCATGGAGAACTTTGCTGTAGAAGATGGTCTAGAACATGGAGAACCATGGAGAACCTTGCTGTAGGAGATGGCCTAAAACATGGAGAACCTTGCTGTAGGAGATGGTCTAGAACATGGAGAACCATAGAGAACTTTGCTGTAGGAGATGGTCTAGAACATGGAGAACCATAGAGAACCTTGCTGTAGGAGATGGTCTAGAACATGGAGAACCATAAAGAACCTTGCTGTAGGAGATGGTCCAGAACATGGAGAACCATAGAGAACCTTGCTGTAGGAGATGGTCTACAACATGGAGAACAATAGAGAACATTGCTGTAGGAGATGGTCTAGAACATAGAACCTTGCTGTAGGAGATGGTCTAGAACATAGAGAACCTTGCTGTAGGAGATATTCTAGAACATAGAGAACCTCGCTGTAGGAGATGGTCTAGAACATAGAGAACCTTACTGTAGGAGATGTTCTCGAACATAGAGAACATTGCTGTATGAGATGGTCTAGAACATAGAGAACCTTGCTGTAGGAGATGGTCTAGAACATAGAGAACCTTGCTGTAGGAGATGGTCTACAACATAGAGAACCTTGCTGTAGGAGATGTTCTAGAACATAGAAAACCTTGCTGTAAGAGATTTTCTAGAACATAGAGAACCTTGCTGTAGGAGATGGTGTTGAACATCTCACTGATCTCGTCAGGCTGGTTGACTTCCTCCTCTTTCCGGGACAGAGGATGAGATGAGGCCAGGGCGTCCACAGCAAACACCTTGTGGACATCATTCAGGATGGTCTGCTCTTTCTAGGGAGAGAGAGGGAGAGTGATCAGTCTTACTGTACTCTATATGATCAGATTAATCCTCCTGTAAGAGTGATCAGTCTTACTGTACTCTATATGATCAGATCAATCCTCCTGTAAGGGTGCTCAGTCTTACTGTACTTTATATGATCAGATTAATCCTCCTGTGAGGGTGATCAGTCTTACGATGTTCCACGTGGGTTCAGCGTAGTCAGCTCCTAGATACTCCACGTAGCTGGCAAAGCCCTCGTTCAGCCACAGGTCATTCCACCATCTCAGAGTCACCAGGTTCCCAAACCACTGTGGACACAGGATCATGTCACACTTTGGGAACAATCACATCCAAAATGGCCGTCTGTTCCCTATTACCTTTCGCCAGCTCTGACCAATATTAATAATTAGGTGGGTACTTGTATTGGTCCTATTTAACGCATATACAAGTACGTATTAATACAAAGGTATGAATTGAAAACATGTTTTTCGTATTTCATTATAAATTCACCACCTGTTGTATTCGCTGCTTGTGACCAAAACATTTGATACCCCAACTCACCCTGAGACACCCTAGGAGAATGTGATCAAGGCCAAGGTCTGCCATAATCAACGGTGATCCTGGGGCAATTAGGATTAAGTGGCTTGTTTAAGGGCACATCAACAGATTTTTCACCTTTAAGGAACTAGAGACCTTTCGGTTACTGGCCCAACACTAACCGCTAGGCTACCTGCCGGTTACTAGCCCAACACTCTAACCACTAGGCTACCTGCCGGTTACTAGTCCAACGCTCTAACCCCTAGGCTACCTGCTGGTTACTAGCCCAACACTCTAACCACTAGGCTACCTGCCGGTTACTAGCCCAACACTCTAACCACTAGGCTACCTGCTGGTTACTAGTCCAACGCTCTAACCCCTAGGCTACCTGTCGGTTACTAGCCCAACACTCTAACCGCTAGGCTACCTGCCGGTTACTAGCCCAACACTCTAACCACTAGGCTACCTGCCGGTTACTAGCCCAACACTCTAACCGCTAGGCTACCTACCGGTTACTAGTCCAACGTTCTAACCACTAGGCTACCTGCTGTTTACTAGTCCAACACTCTAACCACTAGGCTACCTGCTGGTTACTAGCCCAACACTCTATCCGCTATGCTACCTGCCGGTTACTAGCCCAACACTCTAACCACTAGGCTACCTGCTGGTTACTAGCCCAGCGCTCTAACAACTAGGCTACCTGCCGGTTACTAGTCCAACGTTCTAACCACTAGGCTACCTGCTGGTTACTTGCCCAAAACTCTAACCAAAGATTTTTATATCTAAACCAAGATAGACCATAGCCCGTCGTTTCAAATGGGAACCAATTAGTCATAGTGGGCAGAACAAGCAAGGAGGTGGGCAGAGCCAAGCAGGAGCTAGCGAGATCCTATTGGCGTGTTCTAGCATGTATGCGCATATTTCCATTAGGGAACGCCTTCTCTGTGAAGTGCGTGTGCAATAACTCAATTTGCACTCCTTCTAAACAACACAACAAGTATGCTAAACTTAGTCCACTCTGTTAGTAACATAATCTAGTTTTGTGAACAAAAAATTGTATTGAGATTAAATGTTTCATTGATGAGAAAATTAGCAGAATGTCTGGCCAAAATCCATCTCGTTCCATCTTCTCCCGGCAACTGGTAACTGGGCTTCCTCTCATTACCTGGCGCTCATGTTGTGGACCTTAGTCATCCTCTCGAGCAATGTTTCTCCTTGCAGGATGTGATGTCATAGGTTGGACAGGAAGTACAGTAATGTCATAGGTTGGACAGGAAGTATAGTGATGTCATAGGTTGGACACTAGGTACATTAATGTCATAGGTTGGACAGGCAGTACAGTGATGTCATAGGTTGGACAGGAAGTACAGGGATGTCATAGGTTGGACAGGAAGTACAGTGATGTCATAGAGAACACACTACCATATGAGCCAGTTCGTGAGCCACCACAGTCAAGACTCTCTCTTTGTTTCCAACAGAGGAGATGGCTGGATCGTACAGGAGGGCTGTCTCTCTGTAGGTGATCAGACCCCAGTTCTCCATGGCTCCAGCATTGAAGTCAGGCAGAGCTATCTGGTCTACAGGGGAAAAACCAATAAAGGAGGCCTAAATGGTACCCTATTCCCTTTATAGTGCACTACTTTTGACCAGAGCCTTAGTGCACTTTATAGGGAATAGGGAGCCATTTGGAACATAGCCAACAATCTGTTGGGAGACTTAGTTTCACAGAGTATAATATAAATGTAGGCCTACATGTGTACACATGCACTCATGGAGCTGAGGTCGGAATACAACGCTGACTTAACTGACAGGTCTGAATGCCAAGCTAACTTACCTGACAGGTCTGAATGCTAAGCTAACTTACCTGACAGGTCTGCATGCAAAGCTAATTTACCTGACAGGTCTGAATGCTAAGCTAACTTACCTGACAGGTCTGAATACAACACTAACTTACCTGACAGGTCTGAATGCTAAGCTAACTTACCTGACAGGTCTGAATGCTAAGCTGACTTACCTGACAGGTCTGAATGCTAAGCTTACTTACCTGACAGGTCTGAATGCTAAGCTGATTTACCTGGCAGGTCTGAATGCTAAACTGACTTACCTGACAGGTCTGAATGCTAATCTGACTTACCTGACAGGTCTGAATGCTAAGCTAACTTACCTGACAGGTCTGAATGCTAAGCTAACTTACCTGACAGGTCTGAATGCTAAGCTAATTTACCTGACAGGTATGAATGCTAAGCTAACTTACCTGACTTGGACAGTGGGTAGCTGGCATTGTAGTATCGTTCAAAAAACTTGAGCATTGGTCCTGTAACATTGAGAGCATAGTTTCCGTGTCCCTCAGCTATAGCTTTCCTCCGAGCCCAGATACGGACCTGCAAACAATTAGTATCAACTATCAGTCATGACTACAGTCTAACCACAGCAGTATCAGTCATCACTACAGTCTAACCACAGCACTATCAGTCATCACTACAGTCTAACCACAGCAGCATCAGTCATCACTACAGTCTAACCACAGCAGTATCAGTCATGACTACAGTCTAACCACAGCACTATCAGTCATCACTACAGTCTAACCACAGCAGCATCAGTCATCACTACAGTCTAACCACAGCAGTATTAGTCATGACTACAGTCTAACCACAGCAGTATCAGTCATGACTACAGTCTAACCACAGCAGCATCAGTCATCACTACAGTCTAACCACAGCAGTATCAGTCATCACTACAGTCTAACCACAGCAGTATCAGTCATCACTACAGTCTAACCACAGCACTATCAGTCATGACTACAGTCTAACCACAGCAGTATCAGTCATCACTACAGTCTAACCACAGCAGTATCAGTCATCACTACAGTCTAACCACAGCAGTATCAGTCATCACTACAGTCTAACCACAGCCGTATCAGTCATCACTACAGTCTAACCACAGCAGTATCAGTCATCACTACAGTCTAACCACAGCAGCATCAGTCATGACTACAGTCTAACCACAGCAGCATCAGTCATGACTACAGTCTAACCACAGCACTATCAGTCATCACTACAGTCTAACCACAGCAGTATCAGTCATCACTACAGTCTAACCACAGCAGTATCAGTCATCACTACAGTCTAACCACAGCAGTATCAGTCATCACTACAGTCTAACCACAGCAGCATCAGTCATCACTACAGTCTAACCACAGCAGTATCAGTCATCACTACAGTCTAACCACAGCCGTATCAGTCATCACTACAGTCTAACCACAGCAGTATCAGTCATCACTACAGTCTAACCACAGCAGTATCAGTCATCACTACAGTCTAACCACAGCAGTATCAGTCATCACTACAGTCTAACCACAGCAGTATCAGTCATCACTACAGTCTAACCACAGCAGTATCAGTCATCACTACAGTCTAACCACAGCAGTATCAGTCATCACTACAGTCTAACCACAGCCGTATCAGTCATCACTACAGTCTAACCACAGCAGTATCAGTCATCACTACAGTCTAACCACAGCAGTGTCAGTCATCACTACAGTCTAACCACAGCACTATCAGTCATCACTACAGTCTAACCACAGCAGTATCAGTCATCACTACAGTCTAACCACAGCAGTATCAGTCATCACTACAGTCTAACCACAGCAGTATCAGTCATCACTACAGTCTAACCACAGCAGTATCAGTCATCACTACAGTCTAACCACAGCAGTATCAGTCATCACTACAGTCTAACCACAGCACTATCAGTCATGACTACAGTCTAACCACAGCAGTATCAGTCATCACTACAGTCTAACCACAGCAGTATCAGTCATCACTACAGTCTAACCACAGCAGTATCAGTCATCACTACAGTCTAACCACAGCAGTATCAGTCATGACTACAGTCTAACCACAGCAGTATCAGTCATCACTACAGTCTAACCACAGCAGTATCAGTCATCACTACAGTCTAACCACAGCAGTATCAGTCATCACTACAGTCTAACCACAGCACTATCAGTCATGACTACAGTCTAACCACAGCAGTATCAGTCATCACTACAGTCTAACCACAGCAGTATCAGTCATGACTACAGTCTAACCACAGCAGTATCAGTCATCACTACAGTCTAACCACAGCAGTATCAGTCATCACTACAGTCTAACCACAGCAGTATCAGTCATCACTACAGTCTAACCACAGCAGTATCAGTCATCACTACAGTCTAACCACAGCCGTATCAGTCATCACTACAGTCTAACCACAGCAGTATCAGTCATCACTACAGTCTAACCACAGCAGTATCAGTCATCACTACAGTCTAACCACAGCAGTATCAGTCATGACTACAGTCTAACCACAGCAGTATCAGTCATCACTACAGTCTAACCACAGCAGTATCAGTCATGACTACAGTCTAACCACAGCAGTATCAGTCATCACTACAGTCTAACCACAGCAGTATCAGTCATCACTACAGTCTAACCACAGCAGTATCAGTCATGACTACAGTCTAACCACAGCAGTATCAGTCATCACTACAGTCCAACCACAGCAGTATCAGTCATCACTACAGTCTAACCACAGCAGCATCAGTCATCACTACAGTCTAACCACAGCAGTATCAGTCATCACTACAGTCTAACCACAGCCGTATCAGTCATCACTACAGTCTAACCACAGCAGCATCAGTCATGACTACAGTCTAACCACAGCAGTATCAGTCATCACTACAGTCTAACCACAGCAGTATCAGTCATCACTACAGTCTAACCACAGCCGTATCAGTCATCACTACAGTCTAACCACAGCAGTATCAGTCATCACTACAGTCTAACCACAGCAGTATCAGTCATCACTACAGTCTAACCACAGCAGTATCAGTCATGACTACAGTCTAACCACAGCAGTATCAGTCATCACTACAGTCTAACCACAGCAGTATCAGTCATGACTACAGTCTAACCACAGCAGTATCAGTCATCACTACAGTCTAACCACAGCAGTATCAGTCATCACTACAGTCTAACCACAGCAGTATCAGTCATCACTACAGTCTAACCACAGTAGTATCAGTCATGACTACAGTCTAACCACAGCAGTATCAGTCATCACTACAGTCTAACCACAGCAGTATCAGTCATCACTACAGTCTAACCACAGCAGCATCAGTCATCACTACAGTCTAACCACAGCAGTATCAGTCATCACTACAGTCTAACCACAGCCGTATCAGTCATCACTACAGTCTAACCACAGCAGCATCAGTCATGACTACAGTCTAACCACAGCAGTATCAGTCATCACTACAGTCTAACCACAGCAGCATCAGTCATGACTACAGTCTAACCACAGCAGCATCAGTCATCACTACAGTCTAACCACAGCAACATCAGTCATCACTACAATCTAACCACAGCACTATCAGTCATGACTACAGTCTAACCACAGCAGTATCAGTCATCACTACAGTCTAACCACAGCAGCATCAGTCATGACTACAGTCTAACCACAGCAGTATCAGTCATCACTACAGTCTAACCACAGCAGAATCAGTCATCACTACAGTCTAACCACAGCAGCATCAGTCATCACTACAGTCTAACCACAGCAACATCAGTCATCACTACAGTCTAACCACAGCAGTATCAGTCATGACTACAGTCTAACCACAGCAGTATCAGTCATCACTACAGTCTAAACACAGCAGTATCAGTCATCACTACAGTCTAACCACAGCACTATCAGTCATCACTACAGTCTAACCACAGCAGCATCAGTCATGACTACAGTCTAACCACAGCAGCATCAGTCATCACTACAGTCTAACCACAGCCGTATCAGTCATGACTACAGTCTAACCACAGCAGCATCAGTCATCACTACAGTCTAACCACAGCAGTATCAGTCATGACTACAGTCTAACCACAGCAGTATCAGTCATCACTACAGTCTAACCACAGCACTATCAGTCATGACTACAGTCTAACCACAGCAGTATCAGTCATCACTACAGTCTAAACACAGCGGTATCAGTCATCACTACAATCTAACCACAGCAGTATCAGTCATCACTACAGTCTAACCACAGCACTATCAGTCATGACTACAGTCTAACCACAGCACTATCAGTCATCACTACAGTCTAACCACAGCAGTATCAGTCATCACTACAGTCTAACCACAGCACTATCAGTCATCACTACAGTCTAACCACAGCAGTATCAGTCATCACTACAGTCTAACCACAGCAGTATCAGTCATCACTACAGTCTAACCACAGCAGCATCAGTCATGACTACAGTCTAACCACAGCAGCATCAGTCATGACTACAGTCTAACCACAGCAGCATCAGTCATCACTACAGTCTAACCACAGCACTATCAGTCATGACTACAGTCTAACCACAGCAGCATCAGTCATGACTACAGTCTAACCACAGCAGCATCAGTCATGACTACAGTCTAACCACAGCAGCATCAGTCATCACTACAGTCTAACCACAGCAGTATCAGTCATGAATCTGAATGAGAGGAAACTGTAGCACCCTATTACCTACAGTTGAAGTCGGAAGTTTACATACACTTAGGTTGGAGTCATTAAAACTCGTTTTTCAACCACTCCACAAATGAATTGTTAACAAACTATAGTTTTGACAAGTCGGTTAGGACATCTACTTTGTGCATGACACAAGTCATTTTTACATCAATTGTTTACAGACAGATCATTTCACTTATAATTCACTGTATCACAATTCCCTTGGGTCAGAAGTTTATATACACTAAGTTGAATGTGCCTTTAAACAACTTGAAAATTCCAGGAAATTGACATAATTTGAGTCAATTGGAGGTGTACCTGTGAATGTATTTCAAGGCCTACCTTCAAACTCAGTGCCTCTTTGTTTGACATCATGGGAAAATCAAAAGAAATCAGCCAAGACCTCCGCAAGTCTGGTTCATCCTTGGGAGCAATTTCCAAACGCCTGAAGGAACCACGTTCATCTGTACAAACAATAGTACGCAAGTATAAACACCATGGGACCACGCAGCCGTCATACCGCTCAGGAAGGAGACGCGTTCTGTCTCCTAGAGATGAACGTACTTTGGTGCTAAAAGTGAAAATCAATCCCAGAACAACAGCAAAGGACCTTGTGAAGATTCTGGAGGAAACAGGTACAAAAGTATCTATATCCACAGTAAAACAAGTCCTATATCGACATAACCTGAAAGGCCACTCAGCAAGGAAGAAGCCACTGCACCAAAACCGCCATAAAAAAGCCAGACTACGGTTTGCAACTGCACATGGAGAAATGTCCTCTGGTCTGTTGAAACAAAAATAGAACTGCTTGGCCATAATGACCATCGTTATGTTTGGAGGAAAAAGGGGGAAGCTTGCAAGCCGAAGAACACCATCCCAACCGTGAAACACAGGGGTGTCATCATCATGTTGTGGGGTGCTTTGCTGCAGGAGGGACTGATGGCATCATGAGGCAGGAAAGGTATGTGGATATATTGAAGCAACATCTCAAGACATCAGTCAGGAAGTTAAAGCTTGGTCGCAAATGGGTCTTCCAAATGAACAATGACCCCAAGCATACTTCCAAAGTTGTGGCAAAATGGCTTAAGGACAACAAAGTCAAGGTATTGGAGTGGCCATCACAAAGCCCTGACCTCAATCCTTTTGAACATTTGTGGGCAGAACTGAAAAAGCGTGTGCGATCAAGGAGGCCTACAAACCTGACTCAGTTACACCAGCTCTGTCAGGAGGAATGGGCCAAAATTCACCAAACTTAATGTGGGAAGCTTGTGGAAGGCTACCCGAAACGTTTGACCCAAGCTAAACAACTATAAGGCAATGCTACCAAATACTAATTGAGTGTATGTAAACTTCTGACCCACTGGGAATGTGATGAAAGAATTAAAAGCTGAAATAAATCATTCTCTCTACTATTATTCTAACATGTCACATTCTTAAAATAAAGTGGTGATCCTAACTGACCTAAGACAGGGAATGTTTACTAGGATTAAATGTCAGGAATTGTGAAAAACTGAGTTTAAATGTATTTGGCTAAGGTGTATGTAAACTTCTGACTTCAACTGTATATAGTGCACTGATATGGACCAAATTCCTATGTGGTGTACTATATAGGGAATAACCAGAGTCCTCTGTGGTGTACTTTATAGGGAATAACCAGAGTGATATGTGGTGTACTATATAGGGAATAACCAGAGTCCTCTGTGGTGTACTATATAGGGAATAACCAGAGTGATATGTGGTGTACTATATAGGGAATAAGCGGAGTGATATGTTGTGTACTATATAGGGAATAACCAGAGTCCTCTGTGGTGTACTATATAGGGAATAACCAGAGTCCTCTGTGGTGTACTTTATAGGGAATAACCAGGGCACTCTGTGGTGGATTGAATTACCAAAACATTGTTGTTCTCTATCGATCCAGTGATATGATCAAAGTCACTGACGATAAATGCCAGGAGGTATGTTGACATTCTTTTAGTGGGCTCAAATCTGGTCATGGTGACTTCAGTGCCGTCTATGGTGCTGTTGACGGTCTCTAAAACATTGGAGAGAGAGAAGAGAAGGGAGGGAGAGGGAAGAGCAGAGACAGAGAAAGAGAGAGAGAGAGAGAGAGAGAGAGAGGGAGAGGGAGAGGGAGAGAGTTATGTTACCAGACATGAACCATTAACAGCATTCTGTAGTTGATTTTCTCATTACATGTTGTCAAGCGTACTCATTCCTTCTGAGATGTCTTCAACTCCACAGTCCATGTATAGTAGGGCTGTACATATCAATAACAAGGCTACAGCCATGTTCTCCACCCTTCTGCCAAAGCCTGCACTTGCAAGTCCAGGACTGAAAAGCTTTGAGATTGAAATAAGCATTGGCTGGAGGTATTTCCACCATTGGCTGGAGGTATTCCCACCATTGGCTGGAGGTATTTCCACCATTGGCTGGAGGTATTTCCACCATTGGCTGGAGGTATTTCCACCATTGGCTGGAGGTATTCCCACCATTGGCTGGAGGTATTTCCACCATTGGCTGGAGGTATTTCCACCATTGGCTGGAGGTATTTCCACCATTGGCTGGAGGTATTCCCACCATTGGGTGGAGGTATTCCCACCATTGGCTGGAGGTATTCCCACCATTGTTAAATCCATGACAGGAAGCGTATCAGTGAACACTTTTGGGAAAGGGTGGAGAACGGTGAGGTAGCCCAAAGAGGGTAGTGTGTAGGCTGTGAACTAACCAACGTCCCGGCCGTTGGACAGAGCTACAGTTCCTCGTTGGTGGATGAGCGTTATGTGGAAGACGGCCTTCATGGCAGGTTCATCAAAACAGGGGAAGGCTTTCCTGGCGAACGTAGCCTGCATCTGAGACGTGGCTACAACTCTGGAAACAGATCAGATTCAATATCATGTTACAGGATGAAAAGAACTGTTCAGGCTGTCTACTGAGAGGATTCATACAAACCAGGGGTCTACTGTATGTATCAAATCAAATGTATATAAATAGCCTGTCTTACATCAGCTGTCTACTGAGAGGATTCATACAAACCAGGGGTCTACTGTATGTATCAAATCAAATGTATTTAAATAGCCCGTCTTACATCAGCTGATATCTCAAAGTGCTGTACAGAAACCCAGCCTAAAACCCCAAACAGCAAGCAATGCAGGTGTAGAAGCACGGTGGCTAGGAAAAACTCCCTAGAAAGGTCAGAACCTAGGAAGAAACCTAGAGAGGAACCAGGCTATGAGGGGTGTGCCGTGCAGAGATTATAACAGAACATGGCCAAGATGTTCAAATGTTCATAAATGACCAGCAGGGTCAAATAATAAAAATCACAGTAGTTGTCGAGGGTGCAACAAGTCAGCACCTCAGCAGTAAATGTCAGTTGGCTTTTCATAGCCGATCATTAAGAGTATCTCTACCGCTAATGCTGTCTCTAGAGAGTTGAAAACAGCAGGTCTGGGACAGGTAGCACATTCGGGGAACAGGTCAGGATTCCATAGCCACAGGCAGAAGTATTGAAACTGGAGCAGCAGCACGGCCAGGTGAACTGGGGACAGCAAGGAGTCATCACCTGGTCATGCTGCTGCTCCAGTTTCAACTGTTCTGCCTGCGGCTATAGAACCCTGACCTGTTCACCGGACGTGCTACCTGTCCCAGACCTGCTGTTTGTAGTCTGGAGTCTGGGGGGATCAGACTAGTATCAGAGAGGTAGGGCTGAGAGGATTCATACCGTCCAGAGGTCTACTGTATCTAGTATCATCCAGGGGTCTACTGTATCTAGTATCATCGAGGGGTCTACTGTATCTAGTATCATCCAGGGTCTACTGAATCTAGTATCATCCAGGGGTCTACTGTATCTAGTATCATCCAGGGGTCTACTGTATCTAGTATCAGAGAGGAAGGACCAGGGGTCTACTGTATCTAGTATCAGAGAGGGGTCTACTGTATCTAGTATCATCCAGGGGTCTACTGTATCTAGTATCATCCAGGGGTCTACTGCATCTAGTATCAGAGAGGAAGGACCAGGGGTCTACTGTATCTAGTATCATCCAGGGGTCTACTATATCTAGTATCATCCAGGGGTCTACTGTATCTAGTATCATCCAGGGGTCTACTGTATCTAGTATCATCCAGAGGTCTACTGTATCTAGTATCAGAGAGGAAGGACCAGGGGTCTACTGTATCTAGTATCATCCAGGGGTCTACTGTATCTAGTATCATCCAGGGGTCTACTGTATCTAGTATCATCCAGAGGTCTACTGTATCTAGTATCAGAGAGGAAGGACCAGGGGTCTACTGTATCTAGTATCACCCAGGGGTCTACTGTATCTAGTATCAGAGAGGAAGGACCAGGGGTCTACTGTATCTAGTATCAGAGAGGAAGGACCAGGGGTCTACTGTATCTAGTATCAGAGAGGAAGGACCAGGGGTCTACTGTATCTAGTATCATCCAGAGGTCTACTGTATCTAGTACCATCCAGGGGTCTACTGTATCTAGTATCATCCAGGTGTCTACTGTATCTAGTATCATCCATGGGTCTACTGTATCTAGTATCATCCATGAGTCTACTGTATCTAGTATCATCCAGGGGTCTACTGTATCTAGTATCATCCATGGGTCTACTGTATCTAGTATCATCCAGGAGTCTACTGTATCTAGTATCATCCAAGGGTCTACTGTATCTAGTATCATCCATGGTTCTACTGTATCTAGTATCAGTTGGTACTTACTTTTTACCACCATCAGACTAGTATCAGAGAGGTAGGGCTGAGAGGATTCATACCGTCCAGAGGTCTACTGTATCTAGTATCATCCAGGGGTCTACTGTATCTAGTATCATCCATGGGTCTACTGTATCTAGTATTATCCAGGGGTCTACTGTATCTAGTATCATCCAGGGGTCTACTGTATCTAGTATCATCCAGGGGTCTACTGTATCTAGTATCATCCAGGGGTCTACTGTATCTAGTATCATCCAGGGGTCTACTGTATCTAGTATCATCCAGGGGTCTACTGTATCTAGTATCATCCAGGGGTCTACTGTATCTAGTATCAGTTGGTACTTACTTTTTACCACCATCTTCTGTATATTCACTCCTATAGAATCCTTTCAGGTCATCAGCCAGCTCTCCCTGGAAGTCTGTGGAAAGTCTATAGGACTTCCCAGCAGTTAGCTTCCCATTCAGCTGAATGACCAGGTACTCCGTCTTCACCTGCAGCCAGCTAGTCTTTACGGTGGGAGCAGTCGCTCCATCCAGGCCAGTCAGTCTAGCATGGTGGCCGTTGAGCAGAGTCAGGTTCAGCTTGTTACAGTGGATGACGATCAGATCTGTGTCCTTCTTACACTGGAACACCACAGCTGACTGTCCTGTGAAGATGTAGAGGCCAGTAGAGGCATTGACAACCAGTCGAGGCCAGAGGGTGATGTTGTAGGAGACAGGAGACAGGGAGTCAGGCAGTCTGTAGTGTTCCCAGGGGTCTTTAGGAGTGGAGAGGGTGGAGGAGGTGGTTGGAGAGGCAGTGGTCAACATGGCCACACCATCCACAGGTTTATTCTGGTTCTTGGTCTTTTCTTTATCGTAGACTGCTGCCAGGGCTATGATGATGACCACTGCTACAGTCCCCATCAGAAGACCTGCTAGCCCCATGTTCTTACTGATGTAGAAGCCTTTAGCCATGGATGATGCCTTGCTGGAGGTGGTAACAGGGAGATGGCAGAGCAACCTGTGGTCTCCGGGACTCGGCTACGCTCTGTCTTTTCACTCCTCAGTTAAAGGATCAACTATTAGCCTGTCTGTGGACCTGTGGTGTTAGTTTAGAGAGACAGAGAGAGAGAGAGACAGGGAGAGAGAGAGACAGGGAGAGAGAGAGAAAGAGAGGGAGCGAGGAAGAGATATATACATGATCAAATACAAATCTTAAAATTAACTATTAAAGACTACCAGAACCCACTGGATTCTCCTATTACATTGAATGAACTACAGGACAAAATACAAAGTCTCCATCTCAAAACGGCCTGTGGTGTTGATGGTATCCTAAATGAAATGATAAAACATACAGATCACAAATTCCACTTAAACTGTTTAACATCATCCTCAGCTCTGGCCTCTTCCCTAATATTTGGAAGTAAGGACTGATCACCCCAATCCACAAAAGTGGAGACAAACTTGACCCCATTAACTACTGTGGGATATGCGTCAACAGCAACCTTGGGAAAATCCTCTGCGTAATCATTAACAGCAGACTCATACATTTCCTCAGCGAAAAAGTGAAAACAATGTACTGAGCAAATGTAAAATTGGCTTTTTACCAAATTACCAAATGACAGACCACGTATTCACCCTGCACACCCTAAGTAACAAACAAATTAAAACAAAGGCAAAGACTTATCATGCTTTGTTGATTTCAATAAAGCTTTTGACTCAATTTGGAATAAGGTCCTGCCATACAATTTGATGGAAAGTGTTGTTGGGGGAAAAACATACAACATTATAAAATGAATGTACACAACAACAAGTGTTCGGTTAAAATTGGCAAAAAAACACATTTCTTTCCACAGGGCCGTGGGGTGAGACAGGGATGCAGCTTGAGCCCCACCCTCTTCAACAAATATATCAATGAATTGGCGCGGGCACTAGAACAGTCGGCAGCACCCGGCCTCACCCTACTAGAATCTCAAGTCAAATGTCTACTGTTTGCTGATGATCTGGTGCTTCAGTCACCAACCAAGGAGGGCCTACAGCAGCACCTAGATCTTCTGCACAGATTCTGTCAGACCTGGGCCCTGACAGTAAATCTCAGTAAGATAACAAATAATTGTGTTCCAAAAAAGGTCCAGTCGCCAGGAACACAAATACAAATTCCATCTAGACACCATTGCCCTAGAGCACACAAAAAAACAATATATACCCTGGCCTAAACAGCGCCACAGGTAACTTCCAAAAAGCTGTGAGCGATCTGAGACACAAAGCAAGAAGGGTCTTCAATGCCATTAAAAGGAACATTAAATGTGACATACCAATTAGGATCTGGCTAAAAATAATTGAATGAGTTAAATAACTGTCCTTTATGAGGTGTGGGGTCTGGGGTCCGCTCACCAACCAAGAATTCACTAAATGTGACAAACACCAAATTGAGAGACTGCATGCAGAATTCTACAAAAATATCCTGTATCATAAATGTACAACATAAAACATCAAATAATGCATGCTGAGCAGAATTAGGCCGATACCCGCTAATTATCAAAATCCAGAAAAAAGCTGTTAATTCTACAACCACCTAAAAGGAAACAATTCCCAAACCTTTCGTAACAAAGCCATCACCTACAGAGAGATGAACCTGGAGAAGAGTCCCCTAAGCAAGCTGGTTCTGCGGCTCAGTTCACAAACACAAACAGACCCCACAGAGCCCCAGGACAGCAACACAATTAGACCCAACCAAATCATGAGAAAACAAAAAGATTATTACTTGACACATTACAAAGAATTTACAAAACAAACAGAGCAAACAAGAATGCTATTTGGCCCTAAACAGAGTACACAGTGATAGAATACCTGACTATCTCAGATTACACTAACCTCTCTGATACTAGATACAGTAGACCCCTGGTCCTTCCTCTCTGATACTAGATACAGTAGACCCCTGGTCCTTCCTCTCTGATACTAGATACAGTAGACCCCTAACCCACAAACACTGGCATTTGAAATGTCTTTATTCTTTTGGAACTTTTGTGAGTATAATGTTCACTGATAATTTTGTATTGTTTATTTAACTTTTTGTTTATCTATTTCACTTGCTTTGGCAATGTTAACATATGATTCCCATGTTAATAAAGCCCCTTGAATTGAAATTGAATTGAGAGAGAGAACAGAGAGAGATCACACCAATCAATAAAAATGTAGACAAATTTGACCCAAATAATTAGAGGAATTTGCGTTAACAGCAACTTGGGGAAAATTCTCTGCAGTATCATAAATAGCAGACTACATAATTGTCTTAATGAACACAACGTCCTACGCAGACGCCAGATTGGATTTGTAAAATCCGATGGTACAACAGACCACATTTCCACCCTCCACACTAACTGAACCAGATTGGATTTGTAAAAACCGATGGTACAACAGACCACATTTCCACCCTCCACACTAACTGAACCAGATTGGATTTGTAAAAACATATGGTACAACAGACCACATTTCCACCCTCCACACTAACTGACAAACAAGCACACCAAAACAAAGGCACAATCTACACGTGTTCTGTAGACTTTGAATCCTTTGACTTTGAAGAATTTGAGTCAATTTGGCACAAGGCTCTTTTTATAAACTAACAGAGAGTGGTATTGGACGGAAAACATATGTTATTAAATCAATGTACACTAAAAACACATGTGTGGTTCAAATTGGCAACAAGCAAACAGACTTCTTCCCTCAGGGACGTGGAGTGAAACAGGGCTGCGCAATATGTCCAACACTATTTAAGATCGACATTTTGAGGCGGCAGGGTAGTTTAGTGATTATAGTGTTGGGCCAGTAACCAAAAGGTTGCTAGATCAAATCCCCGAGCTGACAAAGTAAAAATCTGTCGTTCTGCCCCTGAAAAAGGCAGTTAACTGTTCCTAGGCCGTCATTGAAAATAATCATTTGATCTTAAAACCTAGTTAAATAAAGGTTAAAAATAAAATAAAAATTGCGAAACAGAAGACTGTCACCTGGTATCACCCTACACAACCCTGAAATCAAGTGTCTGCTGTAGACAGACCTGGTGCTGCTGTCTCCCACTAAGGAGGAGGGTCTGTCAGACCTGGTGCTGCTGTCTCCCACTAAGGAGGAGGGTCTGTCAGACCTGGTGCTGCTGTCTCCCACTAAGGAGGAGGGTCTGTCAGACCTGGTGCTGCTGTCTCCCACTAAGGAGGAGGGTCTGTCAGACCTGGTGCTGCTGTCTCCCACTAAGGAGGAGGGTCTGTCAGACCTGGGCTCTGACCGTTAATCTAAGAAAAAAAAAAGGTCCAGAAATCAGGATTAGAAATATAAATTATATTTGGACACAGTTCTATTAGAACACACCAAAAACTACACGTATCTAGGACTAAATATCAGCAATACAGGTAGCTTTCACATGGCTGTGAACGAGCTGAGAGAAAGCAAGAAGAGCATAATCTGTCTGTGTCTGCATGGAGAGTATCCTCAATGAATGGGGAACAGCTGCATTTTCCTATTAAGGAAAACAAGAGCAAAGAGAGAGAATTCGGCAGACAGAGTGGGAGGGGAGTCACAGAGTGGGAGGGGCGTCACAGAGTGGGATTATCGTCACAGAGTGGGAGGATCGTCACAGAGTGGGAGGTTCTTCACAGAGTGGGAGGATCGTCACAGAGTGGGAGGATCGTCACAGAGTGGGAGGATCTTCACAGAGTGGGAGGGGCGTCACATAGTGGGAGGATCGTCACAGAGTGGGAGGATCGTCACAGAGTGGGAGGGGCGTCACAGAGTGGGAGGATCGTCACAGAGTGGGAGGATCGTCACAGAGTGGGAGGATCGTCACAGAGTGGGAGGATCTTCACAGAGTGGGAGGATCGTCACAGAGTGGGAGGATCTTCACAGAGTGGGAGGGGCGTCACAGAGTGGGAGGGTCATCACAGAGTGGGAGGGGCGTCACATAACGAATTTACCAAATGGGACAAACATCCAATCGAAATACTGCATGCAGAGTTTTGCAAGACTGAATTGCATGTGCAAAGAAAAACTCAACATTACTCATGTAGAGCAGAACTGGGCCCTCCTCATTCAAATAGAAAAAAGAGACATTAATTTGTAGAACCATCTAAAAACAAGTGACCCCAAAACATCCATCACACAGCTCTACAATGTCAAGAGATGAAACCAGAGAAGAGTCCCCTCAGCCAGCTGGCTCTGAGGCTCAGTTCACAAACCCAAACCAACCCCATAGAGCCTCAGGACAGAACTCAGCCAGCTGGTTCTGAGGCCCAGTTCACAAACCCAAACCAACCCCATAGAGCAAAATGAAAAATATATAATTTTGGAAAGACACCACAAAAAATCGAAGTAAACTTCAATGCTATTTGTCTCTAAACAGACGGTACATGGTGTCAGGCTATCTGACCACTGTGACTGATAGAAAACACTGACTAGGTACAGACTCAGTGAGCACAGTCTGACTATAGAGACCAGTCGTCACAGACAAACCTGGCTGCCCGGAGAGGACAGTCTGGCTATAGAGACCAGTCGTCACAGACAAACCTGGCTGCCCAGAGAGGACAGTCTGCCTATAGAGACCGGTCGTCACAGACAAACCTGGCTGCCCAGAGAGGACAGTCTGGCTATAGAGACCGGTCATCACAGGCAAACCTGGCTGCCCAGAGAGGACAGTCTGCCTATAGAGACCGGTCGTCACAGACAAACCTGGCTGCCCAGAGAGGACAGGCTGTGCTCACTCTGCTCCAGGGGAGAGGTTGAGACAGAGCTGCATTTCCTATTACACTATGACAAATACTCAGACCTAAGATAATATTTCTTTCCCAAATTCTTTCCCAGAATTTGAAACTAAAATCCAATATTTATTGGGTGAAAAACCAAAATGTGCAGTTTTGACAGCCAAATATATGTCCTCCTGCCACAACCTGAGGGACAGCCAGTGAAAAGTGCCAATGTCAATCATTTTTCCCATTTAGTTTTGTTTTGTCTTTCATACCATGTCATGTGTCTTCTCAGTCATGTTGACACTGATCTACTACCAGGTCATGTGTCTTCTCAGTCATGTTGTCACTGGTCCACTACCAGGTCATGTGTCTTCTCAGTCATGTTGACACTGGTCCACTACCAGGTCATGTGTCTTCTCAGTCGTGTTGACACTGGTCCACTACCAGGTCATGTGTCTTCTCAGTCATGTTGACACTGGTCTACTACCAGGTCATGTGTCTTCTCAGTCATGTTGACACTGGTCTACTACCAGGTCATGTGTCTTCTCAGTCATGTTGACACTGGTCTACTACCAGGTCATGTGTCTTCTCAGTCATGTTGACACTGGTCTACTACCATTGCTTTAATGTATTATTATTCTCATTACTATTCTTGTTGTTGTTGTTAATGGTAATCACATCTCCACTACTACTATTGTTATTGCTGTTGGTCCCACCATTGTTGTTTTATGTATACTTTGACAATGTAAGTCATTTAACTTGTCATGTCAATAAAGTCTACTGAATTTAATTGAAATTGAGAGAGAAAGCAGTCAGTATAGAGGAAAGGTCTTTTGTACATCTCAACTAGAAGAAAACAGTGTGCTAGAAATTGAGACAGAGACAGACAGAGAGAGAGAGAGAGAGAGAGAGTGGTGACAGAGAGAGAGAGACAGAGAGGAGAGAGAGAGAGAGAGAGAGAGAGAGAGAGAGAGAGAGACAGAGAGAGAGAGAGAGAGAGAGAGACAGAGAGAGAGAGAGACAGAGAGAGACAGAGGAGAGAGAAAGAGAGAGAGAGAGACAGAAAGACAGCCAGGCCTGAGTCTAATATCAGGTTACATGGTGCAGCCAGCCAGGCCTGAGTCTAATATCAGGTTACATGGTGCAGCCAGCCAGGCCTGAGTCTAATATCAGGTTACATGGTGCAGCCAGCCAGGCCTGAGTCTAATATCAGGTTACATGGTGCAGCCAGCCAGGCCTGAGTCTAATATCAGGTTACATGGTGCAGACAGCCAGTTCTGAGTCTAATATCAGCCTCTTATTGGTAGACAGAGTAATATCAGCCTCTTATTGGTAGACAGAGTAATATCAGCCTCTTATTGGTAGAGTAATATCAGCCTCTTATTGGTAGAGTAATATCAGCCTCTTATTGGTAGACAGAGTAATATCAGGCTCTTATTAGTAGACAGAGTAATATCAGGGTCTTATTGGTAGACCGAGTAATATCAGGCTCTTATTGGTAGACAGAGTAATATCAGCCTCTTATTGGTAGAGTAATATCAGCCTCTTATTGGTAGACAGAGTAATATCAGCCTCTTATTGGTAGGCAGAGTAATATCAGGCTCTTATTGGTAGACAGAGTAATATCAGCCTCTTATTGGTAGAGTAATATCAGCCTCTTATTGGTAGAGTAATATCAGCCTCTTATTGGTAGACAGAGTAATATCAGGCTCTTATTAGTAGACAGAGTAATATCAGGGTCTTATTGGTAGACCGAGTAATATCAGGCTCTTATTGGTAGACAGAGTAATATCAGCCTCTTATTGGTAGAGTAATATCAGCCTCTTATTGGTATAGTAATATCAGCCTCTTATTGGTAGACAGAGTAATATCAGCCTCTTATTGGTGGACAGAGTAATATCAGGGTCTTATTGGTAGACAGAGTAATATCAGCCTCTTATTGGTAGACAGAGTAATATCAGGCCACATTACCTTGTTGATACACCTGGCAACAGCTTAGCAGCTTGATGGGTCTCTGATTGAAGACTAAACAGCTCTGCTGATAGTTGTCTGTCTGCTAGCTGATCTGAGCCACAGCCAGTCTTTCATTACATGAGACAAACACACAACACAAGGTAATGACAAACACACTGCATCCAAACCAAGCAGCAGGTCATGTATACGTCCCAAATGGCACACTATAAAGTGCACTACTTCACGATTGGCCCTGGTCAGAAATAGTGCACTACTTAGGGAATAGGGCTTCATTTGGGACAGACAACATGGACTACTGGTTTGGATACAGTGTGTTGCTCATTAACTTGTGGTGTGAACGTATCTAACGTAGTGTCATTTAGGATGCTTCCCATGGGCCGATAGGTTCTGTCTTTACGATCATTAACTTGTGGTGTGAACGTCTCTAACGTAGTGTCATTTAGGATGCTTCCCATGGGCCCGTCGTCTGGTCGTCGTCCAGACTGGAAGATCTGGGCAGTAACTTAGGCAGATGTTAACAACGCACGCACGCACACTCATGAAATATATTTAATTACATTTATTCCCCAATGAGCGGCGTTGTGGCACTAAGTGATGGTTGTATGGGGACTTTGTTTATGGCTCTATCACTTCCTAAGTGTCAAAGGAACTGAAACCGAAAAGGAATGAAAGCATAAACAAAAGATATACAAAATATAGTTTTCACACAAAAATAATCTCACTGGACTGTATTCTATATACTGTACGTCCAATGTTCTGGCAAAATGACTAGCGTGGCATTGTCTCTCATATCTGGGGTTTTCCTACTTGGTGTGTTGCTTAGGCACTAACCTAAGTTGATAACTATATGATACGTTTACAGCTGTAAGGCACTAGTTTTTGGGCAGTCTACAGGGATGACCTATGGACTTCTGGGAAGAAAACTGGTGAGTGCTGTAGAGTCAAAGGCCTAGAAGTAAATGTTCAACTTTATTTACTAAGGCTGGTATTTTGCTCGGACCCTTAAGTGGTCCTAGCATAAATCCTAATTGGATGTTCCGTTGTGCATGTGTGTTTATGCTTACACAAGCGCGCATGTCAAGGGAAGAAAAACCAAGTATCCTGGCAGATTACAACTTGTTCAGAATGAGTCTGACGTAGTCAGGTAATTTTCAGGTCAATGCCTGGAGGTCAGTCAGAATTGGTGTCGAGGGAGTCTGTAGTGGTTTTACTAGCAGTCACTGTCTTCCACTATCGTAGTGGCGGGAGGTATGAAGAAGTATACTTCATAGCTATGTTATCCACGGAGGAGCTAACCTCACGACGGAAGTACTCTAAGTATTAGACCAGTCGTACGTGGTGTGATCGTGGTTAATGATTCTAATAATTTTCCTCCTGAATGGAGGATTCTATTTATTAGTGACGTGTGTGTTAACCATTGGAAGAGTGCACTGGAGATTCCCTTCCACATGTTGCACTCTGAGTGACTCCTATGTCGCTATTGTCAAGGGTAATTTGATTGGTTAGGTCTCTAACCTTCTTTCTGATTGTAGCTAGACTGACTGTCGCTGGTATTGGTACTGGTGCTCAAAGGGACCAGTTATCCTACGGATTTATTCTGAAATATTATACTACCGGAACACATGATTGGAGCATTTTACTAGTTGTATTGTAGTTGATCCTACACATGGCAAGGAATGATTATTGTTGCCATTTGTTTGAAGGTGGACAAGTCCACTAGACTTCCTTTACGACCAGTGTGGTCCACCTCAGTACAATCTTAGATGTGTTCTAAGATAATCCCCATCTAGGGGCCTGTCTGCTCCTCACTGTTCTCATAGGGGAGTTTACAACTAGATTTAATTTATGCTCTGGCGGCCTCGTACAGTGTTTTCCGTAGCTTCAACCCCCCCCCACCGGCCTCGATGAGGCTCATCATGAGTATGGGCTACTATTCCCCCCCTTTATGTCTCCGGACCCCTCCACCAGCGGGTGGTGTTGGTGTTTGAGGTACAAACGAAAAGGTCGGACCCTATGTACGAGTTGTCAGCGGCCGCGTTATGAGAATGGCTGTAACCTTCCAACCAAATCTCCTGGTGTTTGTGCTTCAACACCCTCAGTGGCTGTAGAGGCATGTCAGTCACCACCGCGTCCGCGTGTGGCAACCTCTTCAGTACCTGCCAACTGAGACGAGGATATCGCTCTGTGATATCGCAAAGTGTTTCACCAGTGGGAGTCATCGGGTCAGTTGCTGGACTGACGCCATTAGTGTCATTGTAAGGGGTGACAAGGGGTCCCCAACAACGCGGAAGGTGTATCATCGGAAGCAGAGTATACTCTGCGCATCAATGTTTTTCTTGCTGAGACGGCTGCAGTGCTTGCGGAAGTGTCCGAAGGGCAAGAGGAGTTCATCTCAACTACCTTATTGCATTACTGCAAGGAGGAGGGAAGTTGCTTATTCACAGAGACAGCTGAATCGAAGTCATGAAAAGAATGGTCAATCAGGCTGGCTGATGGAATGTGACGAGATATCGTAATATCTCCTTGGATCGGATTCTGCCCCAAGAGGTTTCTAAACGTCTTTTTCCCAGGGGGTTCTTTCAACAGATACCCCTCGTGAATGACTGCGTTGCAGCTAGCGTTAGGGGAAGACAGTATGGTCAGTGGAGAAGGCACGGTGGCCTGTGACCATACCTGGTTGGTTTTCCAATCCATCAATGGGAGTAACCGATCCATCAAGTCTGCTCCAAGTAGCAGGGTTACAGTTTCGAGGCTGGTAACATACACAGGGTAGACGAGCGATACGTCCTTGAAGTGTAGTTTCAGCATGACTCTCAATGTGAGAGGCGAGGTAGTCTGAGTGACCTCTCGAAGTGTAGTGTCGCATCGTACCATTTTTAACCAACGTTAACCAACGAGATAAGGGATATTGTCGAACCCGAATCAATTAGCGCATCACAAGTTAAGCAGTCTTCCAGGACTGTTTCCAGGAATGGCCGTTTAGATTCGTGGTAAGTGGACATATTCCCCACAAAGTGGAGTGGTCGCTCGCAACGACGTGATGTGCCATTTCGGTTCAACGTGGAAGCAGATGGACTTTTCCGATTTTGAGTGGGCTTGGCTTTAACGAAGCGTTTGACCTTTTTCTTCGCAACCTTTGTATCAGAGTCTATAGACAAAGCCCGGGGGCTTGTTTCTTGATCAAGCGGGCCCTGGATAGGGTCTCGAGTGAGAGCGGGAGAGATTTTAATTTTAACGTCCCTGTGATGGGTGTTAATTCCTGCTCATTAAAATACTTCACATTTCTAATTTCTCTTAGGAATCTTAGTATTTCTAACAGCAACAACAGCACAATGGTCACTTAAATCATTACAGAATACTTATGTGGAATATTTGTCAATATGATATCAATCAGGGTAGATTTATCTGGGCGAGTGGGTGAGTTAATCAACTGGGTAAGATTCATAGATTCATATATTTTTTTATTTTACCTTTATTTTACTAGGCAAGTCAGTTAAGAACAAATTCTTATTTTCAATGATGGCCTAGGAACAGAAGGTTAACTGCCTGTTCAGGGGCAGAACGACAGATTTTGTACCGTGTCAGCTTGAGGATTTGAACTTGCAACCTTTCGGTTACTAGTCCAACTAGTCCAATCCTCTAACCACTAGGCTACCCTGCCGCCCCCGCTCATCTGACACCGGCTTTAACCAACACCAGTTCAGATGTTGACCAATCAAGATCATTTCACTGTAAAGAAGTTTAGACATAAGGTGCATCAGAGAAGAAAATGAGCAGAGGGGGTTCTATAACAGCCAATCACAGATACAGAGAGCAGAAGGGGATCTATAACAGCCAATCACAGATAGAGAGCAGAAGGGGATCTATAACAGCCAATCACAGATACAGAGAGCAGAGGGGGGTCTGTAACAGCCAATCACAGATACAGAGAGCAGAGGGGGGTCTATAACAGCCAATCACAAATACAGAGAGCAGAGGGGGGTCTATAACAGCCAATCACAGATACAGAGAGCAGAGGGGGGTCTATAACAGCCAATCACAGATACAGAGAGCAGAGGGGGGTCTATAACAGCCAATCACAGATACAGAGAGCAGAGGGGGGTCTATAACAGCCAATCACAGATACAGAGATGTGACGACCCTTCCACTGTCTGCCGAAATATTTCTCCTTACTCTTGTTTTCCTTAATAGGATATCGGTGGGTGGAGCCGTGAGGGTCGTCAGGGAAATGGGACACACGTGGGCTCGGTGTTCCTGACAGAGAGCAGAGGCGGGTTTATAACAGCCAATCACAGATACAGAACGGTCTATAACAGCCAATCACAGTTAGAGACCCTTTGAAACCTCAAGATTCAAAGCAAGAAATTCCAACTGTTTCCAAATAGTTTCAGACTTACAGGGAATCTAGTCTTGACATATATAGCCACGCCCCCACCTTAACTCAATCAGTGTGATACATATTGTAACCATTTAAACAAATACCCATATCAAGAACAGACTTGCTGAGCCTCGTTTTAGAAAGCACAATTACATCAGCATTAGTTGACTTGGAGATATATCAGGGTTAGGTTGCAGGGGGTTTGGAGACATATCAGGGTTAGGTTGCAGGGGGTTTGGAGACATAGGGTTAGGTTGCAGGGGGTTTGGAGACATATCAGGGTTAGGTTGTAGGGGGTTTGGAGACATAGGGTTAGGTTGCAGGGGGTTTGGAGACATATCAGGGTTAGGTTGCAGGGGGTTTGGAGACATAGGGTTAGGTTACAGGGGGTTTGGAGACATATCAGGGTTAGGTTGCAGGGGGTTTGGAGACATAGGGTTAGGTTGCAGGGGGTTTGGAGACATATCAGGGTTAGGTTGCAGGGGGTTTGGAGACATAGGGTTAGGTTGTAGGGGGTATGGAGACATATCAGGGTTAGGTTGCAGGGGGTTTGGAGACATAGGGTTAGGTTGTAGGGGGTATGGAGACATATCAGGGTTAGGTTGCAGGGGGTTTGGAGACATAGGGTTAGGTTGTAGGGGGTTTGGAGACATAGGGTTAGGTTGCAGGGGGTTTGGAGACATATCAGGGCCAGGGTTAGGTTGCAGGGGGTATGGAGACATATCAGAGTTAGGTTGCAGGGGGTTTGGAGACATAGGGTTAGGTTGCAGGGGGTTTGGAGACATATCAGGGCCAGGGTTAGGTTGCAGGGGGTTTGGAGACATATCAGGGTTAGGTTGCAGGGGGTTTGGAGACATATCAGGGTTAGGTTGCAGGGGATTTGGAGACATATCAGGGCCAGGGTTAGGTTGCAGGGGGTTTGGAGACATATTAGGGTTAGGTTGCAGGGGGTTTGGAGACATAGGGTTAGGTTGCAGGGGGTTTGGAGACATATCCATGGCCTTTCTAGGGAGTTTTTCCTAGCCACCGTGCTTCTTCACCGTGCTTCTTCACCTGCATTGCTTGCTGTTTGGGGTTTTAGGCTGGGTTTCTGTACAGCACTTTGAGATATCAGCTGATGTACGAAGGGCTATATAAAATAAATTTGATTGATTGATTGATATCAGGGCCAGGGTTAGGTTGCAGGGGGTTTGGAGACATATCAGGGTTAGGTTGCAGGGGGTTTGGCGACATAGGGTTAGGTTGCAGGGGGTTTGGAGACATATCAGGGTTAGGTTGCAGGGGGTATGGAGACATATCAGGGTTAGGTTGCAGGGGGTTTGGAGACATATCAGGGTTAGGTTGCAGGGGGTTTGGAGACATAGGGTTAGGTTGCAGGGGGTTTGGAGACATATCAGGGCCAGGGTTAGGTTGCAGGGGGTTTGGAGACATATCAGGGTTAGGTTGCAGGGGGTTTGGAGACATAGGGTTAGGTTGCAGGGGGTTTGGAGACATATCAGGGTTAGGTTGCAGGGGGTATGGAGATATATCAGGGTTAGGTTGCAGGGGGTTTGGAGACATATCAGGGTTAGGTTGCAGGGGGTATGGAGACATATCAGGGTTAGGTTGCAGGGGGTTTGGAGACATATCAGGGTTAGGTTGCAGGGGGTTTGGAGATATAGGGTTAGGTTGCAGGGGGTTTGGAGACATATCAGGGTTAGGTTGCAGGGGGTTTGGAGACATAGGGTTAGGTTGCAGGGGGTTTGGAGACATATCAGGGTTAGGTTGCAGGGGGTTTGGAGACATAGGATTAGGTTGCAGGGGGTTTGGAGACATATCAGGGTTAGGTTGCAGGGGGTTTGGAGACATATCAGGGTTAGGTTGCAGGGGGTATGGAGACATATCAGGGTTAGGTTGTAGGGGGTTTGGAGACATATCAGGGTTAGGTTGCAGGGGGTTTGGAGATATATCAGGGTTAGGTTGTAGGGGGTTTGGAGACATATCAGGGTTAGGTTGCAGGGGGTTTGGAGATATATCAGGGTTAGGTTGCAGGGGGTTTGGAGACATATCAGGGTTAGGTTGCAGGGGGTATGGAGACATATCAGGGTTAGGTTGCAGGGGGTTTGGAGATATATCAGGGTTAGGTTGCAGGGGGTATGGAGACATATCAGGGTTAGGTTGCAGGGGGTATGGAGACATATCAGGGTTAGGTTGCAGGGGGTTTGGAGACATATCAGGGTTAGGTTGCAGGGGGTTTGGAGACATAGGGTTAGGTTGCAGGGGGTTTGGAGACATATCAGGGTTAGGTTGCAGGGGGTTTGGAGACATATCAGGGTTAGGTTGCAGGGGGTTTGGAGACATAGGGTTAGGTTGTAGGGGGTTTGGATACATATCAGGGTTAGGTTGTAGGGTGTTTGGAGACATATCAGGGTTAGGTTGCAGGGGGTTTGGAGACATATCAGGGTTAGGTTGCAGGGGGTTTGGAGACATATCAGGGCCAGGGTTAGGTTGCACATTACCTGATATCAACAACAGAAGAATAACTAGGCACCTCTGTTTAATAACCTTGAACGGCTTCTCTTTTTTAAGAGACCTACTGCAAGCGAATTTCATTGTCTAATGGAGGGGAGAGCACATTGTCTAATGGAGGGGTGAGCACATTGTCTAATGGAGGGGTGAGCACATTGTCTAATGGAGGGGAGAGCACATTGTCAGATGTACGGGAGAGCACATTGTCAGATGGAGGGGAGAGCACATTGTCAGATGGAGAGGAGAGCACATTGTCAGATGGAGGGGAGAGCACATTGTCAGATGGAGAGGAGAGCACATTGTCAGATGGAGAGGAGAGCACATTGTCAGATGTACGGGAAGGCACATTGTCAGATGTACGGGAGAGCACATCGTCAGATGTACGGGAGAGCACATCGTCAGATGTACGGGAGAGCACATTGTCAGACGTACGGGAGAGCACATTGTCAGACGTACAGGAGAGCACATTGTCAGACGTACGGGAGAGCACATTGTCAGACGTACGGGAGAGCACATCGTCAGATGTACAGGAGAGCACATTGTCAGACGTACAGGAGAGCACATTGTCAGACGTACGGGAGAGCACATTGTCAGACGTACAGGAGAGCACATTGTCAGACGGAGGGGAGAGCACATTGTCAGACGTACAGGAGAGCACATTGTCAGACGTACGGGAGAGCACATTGTCAGACGTCCAGGAGAGCACATTGTCAGACGTACAGGAGAGCACATTGTCAGATGTACAGGAGAGCACATTGTCAGACGTACAGGAGAGCACATTGTCAGACGTACAGGAGAGCACATTGTCAGACGTACAGGAGAGCACATTGTCAGACGTACAGGAGAGCACATTGTCAGACGGAGGGGAGAGCACATTGTCAGACGTACAGGAGAGCACATTGTCAGATGGAGAGGAGAGCACATTGTCAGATGGAGAGGAGAGCACATTGTCAGATGTACGGGAAGGCACATTGTCAGATGTA
This sequence comes from Oncorhynchus mykiss, assembly GCF_013265735.2. NCBI lineage: Eukaryota > Metazoa > Chordata > Actinopteri > Salmoniformes > Salmonidae > Oncorhynchus > Oncorhynchus mykiss. The sequence goes on along the minus strand of NC_048570.1, from coordinate 100,127,270 downwards.
CGGGAGAGCACATCGTCAGATGTACGGGAGAGCACATCGTCAGATGTACGGGAGAGCACATTGTCAGACGTACGGGAGAGCACATTGTCAGACGTACAGGAGAGCACATTGTCAGACGTACGGGAGAGCACATTGTCAGACGTACGGGAGAGCACATCGTCAGATGTACAGGAGAGCACATTGTCAGACGTACAGGAGAGCACATTGTCAGACGTACGGGAGAGCACATTGTCAGACGTACAGGAGAGCACATTGTCAGACGGAGGGGAGAGCACATTGTCAGACGTACAGGAGAGCACATTGTCAGACGTACGGGAGAGCACATTGTCAGACGTACAGGAGAGCACATTGTCAGACGTACAGGAGAGCACATTGTCAGATGTACAGGAGAGCACATTGTCAGACGTACAGGAGAGCACATTGTCAGACGTACAGGAGAGCACATTGTCAGACGTACAGGAGAGCACATTGTCAGACGTACAGGAGAGCACATTGTCAGACGTACAGGAGAGCACATTGTCAGACGTACAGGAGAGCACATTGTCAGACGTACGGGAGAGCACATTGTCAGACGTACGGGAGAGCACATTGTCAGACGTACGGGAGAGCACATTGTCAGACGTACAGGAGAGCACTTTGTCAGACGTACAGGAGAGCACATTGTCAGACGTACAGGAGAGCACATTGTCAGACGTACAGGAGAGCACATTGTCAGACGTACAGGAGAGCACATTGTCAGACGTACTCAACCAGCGGCAATGTTCGTTTTCTCCAGAGTTCAGTAAAGTCAGTGCATAAAGAAATACCACGAGAATTGTCATTTTCTCTGAGAGATGTAGGAAATAGAGGCCACGGTAAGGGGAGAGAGGAACTGTGTGTCTGTATGTGAGTGTGTGAGTAGATCAGGTGTGGGGGTGGATTCAGAGAACGGGTTGGGGAGCTGCCGCTGACAGCCAGACGGGAGAGGGTAGAGGAGCAGCTTGGACGAGACACTCTGCAGAGGGAAAGCTGAGGACAGAACTCAGGTCAGAGGTCAGCCAGAGAGACGGTTACTTTGGTCAAGTTCAAGTAAAAGAAGTGCCAATAGCAAGAAAACTACACAACAAGGAAGTAGATGTTTGGATCATTGAGGGAGAAAACTACAGGGATTAGGGTGATACTATAGGTCAACCCCCTACCCCTGACTGACCATAAATGACCATAAATGACCCCCTGTTGACCTGTGACCATGGTAGTTTATGTGTCAGGGGGCTAGGGTCAGTTTGTTATATCTGGAGTACTTCTCCTGTCCTATTCGGTGTCCTGTGTGAATCTAAGTGTGCGTTCTCTAATTCTCTCCTTCTCTCTTTCTTTCTCTCTCTCGGAGGACCTGAGCCCTAGGACCATGCCCCAGGACTACCTGACATGATGACTCCTTGCTGTCCCCAGTCCACCTAGCCGTGCTGCTGCTCCAGTTTCAACTGTTCTGCCTTATTATTATTCGACCATGCTGGTCATTTATGAACATTTGAACATCTTGGCCATGTTCTGTTATAATCTCCACTCGGCACAGCCAGAAGAGGACTGGCCATCCCACATATGCTCTCTCTAATTCTCTCTTTCTTTCTCTCTCTCGGAGGACCTGAGCCCTAGGACCATGCCCCAGGACTACCTGACATGATGACTCCTTGCTGTCCCCAGTCCACCTGGCCGTGCTGCTGCTCCAGTTTCAACTGTTCTGCCTTATTATTATTCGACCATGCTGGTCATTTATGAACATTTGAACATCTTGGCCATGTTCTGTTATAATCTCCACCCGGCACAGCCAGAAGAGGACTGGCCATCCCACATATGCTCTCTCTAATTCTCTCTTTCTTTCTCTCTCTCGGAGGACCTGAGCCCTAGGACCATGCCCCAGGAATACCTGACATGATGACTCCTTGCTGTCCCCAGTCCACCTGATCGTGCTGCTGCTCCAGTTTCAACTGTTCTGCCTTATTATTATTCGACCATGCTGGTCATTTATGAACATTTGAACATCTTGGCCATGTTCTGTTATAATCTCCACCCGGCACAGCCAGAAGAGGACTGGCCACCCCACATAGCCTGGTTCCTCTCTAGGTTTCTTCCTAGGTTTTGGCCTTTCTAGGGAGTTTTTCCTAGCCACTGTGCTTCTACACCTGCATTGCTTGCTGTTTGGGGTTTTAGGCTGGGTTTCTGTACAGCACTTTGAGATATCAGCTGATGTACGAAGGGCTATATAAATACATTTGATTTGATTTGATTTAGTGTACTATACAGGGAATAAGGGTGATACTATAGGTCAACCCCCTACCCCTGACTGACCATAAATGACCCCCTGTTGACCTGTGACCCTGGTAGTGTACTATACAGGGAATAAGGGTGATACTATAGGTCAACCCCCTACCCCTGACTGACCATAAATGACCCCCTGTTGACCTGTGACCCTGGTAGTGTACTATACAGGGAATAGGGTGATACTATAAGTCAACCCCCTACCCCTGACTGACCATAAATGACCCCCTGTTGACCTGTGACCCTGGTAGTGTACTATACAGGGAATAGGGTGATACTATAAGTCAACCCCCTACCCCTGTGATTAGGTATCAACACTTTACCACTACACTGTGATTAGGTATCAACACTTTACCACTACACTGTGATTAGGTATCAACACTTTACCACTACACTGTGATTTAGTAACATCTGTTATGGGCTACAGACAATGAGGTCCTTAGCCTGTTTGTGCTATCATGCCAACTCTAACCTACTGATGTGAAGCAACATACCGGTAGAACCATAATATGAATGTATATGACAGCTGTTTAACATACCATAATATTAATGTATATGACATGTGTGTAACATACCGGTAGTACCCTGGGTTGGTAACTGTCATGGTCAAAACATTGATACAACAGTAGTTAAGACGGGGTGAAGTCTGTCCATAATAAATCGCTGCTCTGCCATCTAAACAACACTATCAACAAGGCAGGTCCTACAGGCCCTAGTTTCTACCTTCTTAACAACACTATCAACAAGGCAGGTCCTACAGGCCCTAGTTTCTACCTTCTTAACAACACTATCAACAAGGCAGGTCCTACAGGCCCTAGTTTCTACCTTCATTACAACACTATCAACAAGGCAGGTCCTACAGACCCTAGTTTCTACCTTCTTAACACTATCAACAAGGCAGGTCCTACAGGCCCTAGTTTCTACCTTCTTAACAACACTATCAACAAGGCAGGTCCTACAGGCCCTAGTTTCTACCTTCTTAACAACACTATCAACAAGGCAGGTCCTACAGGCCCTAGTTTCTACCTTCTTAACAACACTATCAACAAGGCAGGTCCTAAAGGCCCTAGTTTCTACCTTCTTAACAACACTATCAACAAGGCAGGTCCTACAGGCCCTAGTTTCTACCTTCTTAACAACACTATCAACAAGGCAGGTCCTAAAGGCCCTAGTTTCTACCTTCTTAACAACACTATCAACAAGGCAGGTCCTAAAGGCCCTAGTTTCTACCTTCTTAACAACACTATCAACAAGGCAGGTCCTACAGGCCCTAGTTTCTACCTTCTTAACAACACTATCAACAAGGCAGGTACTACAGGCCCTAGTTTCTACCTTCTTAACAGCATTATCAACAAGGCAGGTCCTACAGGCCCTAGTTCCTACCTTCTTAACAACACTATCAACAAGGCAGGTCCTACAGGCCCTAGTTTCTACCTTCTTAACAACACTATCAACAAGGCAGGTCCTACAGGCCCTAGTTTCTACCTTCTAAACAACATTATCAACAAGGCATGTCCTACAGGCCCTAGTTTTGTCACACCTTGACTACTGTTCAGTCATGTGGTCAGGTGCTACAAAGAGGGCCTTAGGAACATTGCATTTGGTTCAGAACAGAGCAGCACGGCTGGCCCTTGGATGGACACAGAGAGCTAATATTAATAATATGCATTTAAATCTCTCCTGGCTCAAAGTGGAGGGGAGATTGACTTCATCCCGACTTGTATTTATGAGAGTTATCGACATGTTGAATGCACCGAGTTGTCTGTCTAAACTACTGACACACAGCTCAGACACCCATGACTACCCCACAAGACATGCCACCAGAGGTCTCTTCACAGTCCCCAAGTCCAGATCAGACTATGGGAGGCACAAAGTACTACATAGATCCATGACTACATGGAACTCTATTCCACAGTACTGCATAGAGCCATGACTACATGGAACTCTATTCCACAGTACTACATAGAGCCATGACTACATGGAACTCTATTCCACAGTACTACATAGAGCCATGACTACATGGAACTCTATTCCACAGTACTATATAGAGCCATGACTACATGGAACTCTATTCCACAGTACTACATAGAGCCATGACTACATGGAACTCTATTCCACAGTACTATATAGAGCCATGACTACATGGAACTCTATTCCACAGTACTATATAGAGCCATGACTACATGGAACTCTATTCCACAGTACTACATAGAGCCATGACTACATGGAACTCTATTCCACAGTACTATATAGAGCCATGACTACATGGAACTCTATTCCACAGTACTATATAGAGCCATGACTACATGGAACTCTATTCCACAGTACTACATAGAGCCATAACTACATGGAACTCTATTCCACAGTACTACATAGAGCCATGACTACATGGAACTCTATTCCACAGTACCACATAGAGCCATGACTACATGGAACTCTATTCCACAGTACTACATAGAGCCATGACTACATGGAACTCTATTCCACAGTACTATATAGAGCCATGACTACATGGAACTCTATTCCACAGTACTACATAGAGCCATGACTACATGGAACTCTATTCCACAGTATTACATAGAGCCATGACTACATGGAACTCTATTCCACAGTACTACATAGAGCCATGACTACATGGAACTCTATTCCACAGTACTACATAGAGCCATAACTACATGGAACTCTATTCCACAGTACTATATAGAGCCATGACTACATGGAACTCTATTCCACAGTACTACATAGAGCCATGACTACATGGAACTCTATTCCACAGTACTACATAGAGCCATGACTACATGGAACTCTATTCCACAGTACTACATAGAGCCATGACTACATGGAACTCTATTCCACAGTACTACATAGAGCCATGACTACATGGAACTCTATTCCACAGTACTACATAGAGCCATGACTACATGGAACTCTATTCCACAGTACTGCATAGAGCCATGACTACATGGAACTCTATTCCACAGTACTACATAGAGCCATGACTACATGGAACTCTATTCCACAGTACTACATAGAGCCATGACTACATGGAACTCTATTCCGCAGTACTACATAGAGCCATGACTACATGGAACTCTATTCCACATCAAGTAACTGATGCAGCAGTAGAATCAGATTTAAAAAGCAGGTAAAAATACATGTTATGGAACAGCAGGGACTGTGAAGCAACATAAACATAGGCACAGACACATGCACACACATATAATATAATATAAGCACTATACACAAGGATTATGTAAGAGCACACACTTAGTATGTTGTGAAATATGTTATGAATGTATTTAAAAGTATTTGTGTTTTTAAAATTGTACAACTGCCTTAATTTTGCCGGAGCCACGGGAAGAGTAGCTGCTGCCTTGGCAGGAACTAATGCTGATCCATAATAAACTCCAGGAAGAGTAGCTGCTGCCTTGGCAGGAACTAATGCTGATCCATAATAAACTCCAGGAAGAGTAGCTGCTGCCTTGGCAGGAACTAATGGGGATACATACTAAACCCCAGGAAGAGTAGCTGCTGCCTTGGCAGGAACTAATGGGGATCCATAATACACCCCAGGAAGAGTAGCTGCTGCCTTGGCAGGAACTAATTGGGATCCATAATAAACCCCAGGAAGAGTAGCTGCTGCCTTGGCAGGAACTAATGGGGATCCATAATAAACCCCAGGAAGAGTAGCTGCTTCCTTCGCATGAACTAATGGGGATCCATAATAAACCCCAGGAAGAGTAGCTGCTGCCTTGGCAGGAACTAATGGGGATACATACTAAACCCCAGGAAGAGTAGCTGCTGCCTTGGCAGGAATTAATGGGGATTGGTAATAAATACAAACATAGCAAGCCACGGCCACATGACTCACTGTCTGTAGGAGCGATCCATTTTCGTGAATGGCGTGGCAGACCTAATAAACTGGCCAGGGTGGCAGACCTAATAAACTGGCCAGGGTGGCATACCTAATAAACTGTGGTATATGGCAGATGTAAGGCATGGTGGATGTGTTAGTCCTCCATCCGTCAGAGCGAGCGAGCGAGAGAGAGAGAGAGAGAGAGAGGTTGAAGACCTGTGTGTGACTGATGGTGGTTTCCAGGGATCAGGTTTCCAGGAAGCCTGTTCAGGGTCTTTCAGTTCAGGGTGACTCCTCTGTAACTACTAACACCTGGTGTTTCAATGAAGCAGCAGCAACAATACACAGCTACAACCACATTAACTCTTCACATATCACTCTGAATGAACCACAGAGACATGTTACAAAAAGCTAAATTAATCTCTCACCCGTATACTTTAAACAACCCCCAGAACAAGCCTCGTCAACAGAGGACCATATGTGGAATAAATCCTGGCTGAGACAGCCTGACACATTGACATGAACTCTGCTTCTGATCAAACACGACACGCAAATCCAGAGGCATAACTAGCTGTACCTTCATGCTGTTTTACTGTCCCATTAGAAGACTAAAAGACAAAACACAGTACATACCAGGTAGGAACTGATGTCCAGACTGAGTGACCAGACGATCCCAAACAGACTGCTGTGAAGCAACACACACGGACGGACTCATTCAGATCCCATGTGTTAGTGTAGAGGTGGGAGATACCTCAGGTTTTCCTGTTCCAACTGCACTAGATGGAAAAACAGCTGTCGGAGGGAAGGGAACGACCCACCCTGAATCCTACAGGACGGGGTTGGAATGCGTGTCTGTCAGAGTGGATGTGAAAGAAACTTGGAACTCACTGTGGTGTTCTTTGGACCTGATGGCAGGAAAGGAAACCACGGCAGTAGAGAACATGATCAGTACTGACCACAGGATCACTCCCAAACGGCACCCTATTCCCTATATAGTGCACTACTTTTGATCAGAGCTCTATGAGCCCTATGGGCTAAAGTAGTGCACGAAATAGGGAGCCATTTAGGATGCAGCCCACAGACTTGTGACTGTGACTAACATTCTGAGGTCGGCTGGTAAGACATGACTGTAGTCTTCTGAGAAAAGACACACAAAACGAGGTGTTGACAAAAGTTTGTTGTTGTTACTGTACAAACAGTATACTTGGAAAAGGCACAAAATAAACAGTCCAGAACACAAGTTTCCTCTGCCATTTTATTGTTCTAAGGGAATGTAGCAGCAACACTTATAACATGGAGATATCTTCACCATTACAATGTTCTGGATAGAAGTGGTCTTGGAAAACGCTTTGAGAAGGTTGCAGACAGACAACAGAATCAGGTTCATTCAATATTTAGGCCTGTTTACTCCTCTGATTCCTGCCGACTCTGACTGACTGTATTGTCGGCCTTCTTGATGGCAGCTCTTGGTATACACCAGAAACCACCTATTAAATATGACAGGACATGATACCAAACCAATCAATTAAATATGACAGGACATGATACCAAACCAATCAATTAAATATGACAGGACATGATACCAAACCAATCAATTAAATATGACAGGACATGATACCAAACCAATCAATTAAATATGACATGATACCAAACCAATCAATTAAATATGACAGGACATGATACCAAACCAATCAATTAAATATGACATGATACCAAACCAATCAATTAAATATGATATGACATGATACCAAATCAATCAATTAAATATGACAGGACATGATACCAAACCAATTAAATATGACTGGACATGATACCAAACCAATCAATTAAATATGACATGATACCAAACCAATCAATTAAATATGACAGGACATGATACCAAACCAATCAATTAAATATGACAGGACATGATACCAAACCAATCAATTAAATATGACTAGACATGATACCAAACCAATCAATTAAATATGACATGATACCAAACCAATCAATTAAATATGATATGACATGATACCAAATCAATCAATTAAATATGACAGGACATGATACCAAACCAATTAAATATGACTAGACATGATACCATGGGGCAGCAGGGTAGCCTAGTGGTTAGAGCGTTGGACTAGTAACCGGAAGGTTGCAAGTTCAAATCCCCGAGCTGACAAGGTACAAATCTGTCATTCTGCCCCTGAACAGGCAGTTAACCCACTGTTCCTAGGTCATAATTGAAAATAAGAATTTGTTCTTAACTGACTTGCCTGGTTAAATAAAGGTAAAATAAAAATAAATACCAAATCAATTAATTAAATATGACTGGACATGATACCAAACCTTCTGATTACAAATAAGCAGTCCAAACTTAAAGACTACATTTATTTCACCCGCCAAAAGCCCAGAACTTGACCAAGTTCAGTGCACACACTTTGGACCCATGCAAACAATGATCTCACACACGCACACACACACCAACTCTACACACACAGGACCTTTGGCCAGGGCCGTGTCATTTAGGACGTAGACTGGGTTTTTCATTACAGACCAACGGACAAACTAACACTGACGTTCAAAACAGAACGCAGCTACAATAACATGTCATTATTAACGCCCATTGGGATCAACAGCAACATCGTAGTCATTATATTGTGCAAATCACAAAACTGGAGAACTGTGTAATTTCCCCACGCACACAGGAAAAGGTAAATAAGCTGTGCCTTGTGCTACACGTCCCCCACGTGGAGAAATCAAATCACATCCTATTGGTCACCTGCTTGGTAAACAACAGGTGGAGACTAACAGGGAAATGTTTTCAACAAAGACAGAATAAAGGAAAATATGTCCTGACAGAAGGTCAGATGGATAATGTCCTGACAGAAGGTCAGATGGATAATGTCCTGACAGAAGGTCAGATGGATAATGTCCCGACAGAAGGTCAGATGGATAATGTCCCGACAAGGTTAGATGGATAATGTCCTGACAGAAGGTCAGAGGAATAATGTCCTGACAGAAGGTCAGATGGATAATGTCATGACAGAAGGTTAAAGGGATAATGTTCTGACAGAAGGATGGAGGGGTAATGTCCTGACAGAAGGTTGGAGGGATAATGTCCTGACAGAAGGTTGGAGGGATAATGTCCTGACAGAAGGTCAGAGGGATAATGTCCTGACAGAAGGTCAGAAGGATAATGTCCTGACCGAAAGTTAGAGGGATACTGTCCTGACAGAAGGTTAGAGGGATACTGTCCTGACAGAAGGTCAGGGGGATAATGTCCTGACAGAAGCATGGAGGGATAATGTCCTGACAGAAGGATGGAGGGATAATGTCCTGACAGAGGGTTAGAGGGATAATGTCCTGACAGAAGGATGGAGGGGTAATGTCCTGACAGAAGGTTGGAGGGATAATGTCCTGACAGAAGGTTGGAGGGATAATGTCCCGACAGAAGGATGGAGGAATAATATCCCGACAGAAGCATGGAGGGATAATGTCGACAGAAGGATGGGGGATAATGTCCTAACAGAGGGTTATAGGGCTAATGTCCTGACAGAAGGATGGAGGGATAATGTCCTGACAGAAGGATGGAGGGATAATGTCCCGACAGAATGATGGAGGGATAATGTCCCGACAGAAGGATGGAGGGATAATGTGCTGAAAGAAGGATGGGGGGATAATGTCCCGACAGAAGGATGGGGGGATAATGTCCTAACAGAGGGTTATAGGGTGAATGTCCTAACAGAGGGTTATAGGGTGAATGTCCTGACAGAAGCATGGAGGGATAATGTCCCGACAGAGGGAAGGGGGGATAATGTCCTGACAGAATGATGGGGGGATAATGTCCTGACAGAATGATGGGGGGATAATGTCTTGACAGAAGGATAGATGGATAATGTCCCGACAGAAGGATGGGGGGATAATGTCCCGACAGAAGAATGGGGGGATAATGTCCCGACAGAAGAATGGAGGGATAATGTCCCGACAGAAGGATGGAGGGATAATGTCCCGACAGAAGGATGGAGGGATAATGTCCCGACAGAAGGATGGAGGGATAATGTCCAGACAGAAGGATGAGGGGATAATGTCCTGACAGAAGGATGAGGGGATAATGTCCTGACAGAAGGATGGATGGATAATGTCCTGACAGAGGGTTATAGGGCTAATGTCCTGACAGAAGGATGGAGGGATAATGTCCTGACAGAGGGTTATAGGGCTAATGTCCTGACAGAAGCATGGAGGGATAATGTCCTGACAGAAGGATGGAGGGATAATGTCCTGACAGAGGGTTATAGGGCTAATGTCCTGACAGAAGGATGGAGGGATAATGTCCTCACAGAATGATGGAGGGATAATGTCCTGACAGAGGAAGGAGGGATAATGTCCCGACAGAAGGATGGGGGGATAATGTCCTGACAGAAGGATAGATGGATAATGTCCTGACAGAAGGATGGAGGGATAATGTCCTGACAGAAGGATGGAGGGATAATGTCCTGACAGAGGAAAAAGCTGGTTGTGATTTCATTAATAGAAAAGCAGTGGTGTATTATTTAGTTGTATCATTTTGAGAGGAGCCCCAGGATTCACACATCAATAACACAGCACAGTAACAATTAACCTGTCCAACATACAGTCAGCCTCCTCCCTCGCTGTTCTGCACTACCTATACACCATATATAGTGCACTACCTATACACCCTATTCCATATATAGTGCACTACCTATACACCCTATACACCCTATATAGTGCACTACCTATAGACCCTATATAGTGCACTACCTATACACCCTATTCCATACATAGTGCACTACCTATACACCCTATTCCCTATATAGTGCACTACCTATAGACCCTATTCCATATATAGTGCACTACCTATACACCCTATTCCCTATATAGTGCACTATTTTTGACCAGGGCCCATAGGAAGACATACTATATAGGTCATATAGTGTGTCTCACATCTTATAGTGCACTGATATATAGTGTAGTGCACTACTTTAGACCAGAAGGGCAGAAGCCCCCATAGGGCTCTGGTTAAAAGTAGTGCACTATATAGGGAATAGGGTGACATAGGGCTCTGGTCTAAAGTAGTGCACTATATAGGGTGCCATAGGGCTCTGGTCTAAAGTAGTGCACTATATAGGGTGCCATAGGGCTCTAGTCTAAAGTAGTGTACTATATGGGGAATAGGGTGCCGTTTGGGCCTAGCACCTGCTCCGCTCCCTGGTCAGAAGGGAGAGAGGCTGGGCACTTTGATATTGATGTCTCCGATGTTGATGTTGCGAGGCATTTCTGGGAGGTTGATGTTCTTGACGGCGGAGACAGCCCGCGCCGGCGCTGCAGAGAAGCCCCCCTGAAACAGACACAACTCTGCTTTGAGGCTTTTCTACACCAGCTGTGGAGATGATGAAATACACAGCAATGAAATGAACTCATCAGGTGTAATAGAGAGAGGAGACTAAAGGGTCTGGTTATGGACATCATGTTGAATCTACAGTAGGCTTCATCTCTGTCTGGGAACCTAGGAACGTTCATCTCTGTGTGGGAGACCAGGGGTCGTATTCACTAGGAACAGAAAGGAACTTATCAGGTGTAATAGAGAGAGGACATTAAGGGGTCTGGTTATGGACATCATGTTGAATCTACAGTAGGCTTCATCTCGGTCTGGGAGACCAGGGGTCTTATTCACTAGGAACCGAGGAACGTTCATCTCTGTCTGGGAGACCAGGGGTCTTATTCACTAGGAACAGAAAGGAACTCATCAGGTGTAATAGAGAGAGGACATTAGGGGGTCTGGTTATGGACATCATGTTGAATCTACAGTAGGCTTCATCTCTGTCTGGGAGACCAGGGCTCTTATTCACTAGGAACCGAGGAACGTTCATCTCTGTCTGGGAGACAAGGGTCGTTTTCACTAGGAACCGAGGAACGTTCATCTCTGTCTGGGAGACCAGGGGTCTTATTCACTAGGAACCGAGGAACGTTCATCTCTGTCTGGGAGACAAGGGTCGTTTTCACTAGGAACCGAGGAACGTTCATCTCTGTCTGGGAGACGAGACGTATTCACTAGGAACCGAGGAACGTTCATCTCTGTCTGGGAGACCAGGGTCGTTTTCACTAGGAACCGAGGAACGTTCATCTCTGTCTGGGAGACAAGGGTCGTTTTCACTAGGAACCGAGGAACGTTCATCTCTGTCTGGGAGACGAGACGTATTCACTAGGAACCGAGGAACGTTCATCTCTGTCTGGGAGACCAGGGGTCTTATTCACTAGGAACCGAGGAACGTTCATCTCTGTCTGGGAGACCAGGGTCGTATTCACTAGGAACCTAAAGGTCTAGAGTCTAGACTAACAGCCCTAAAGGTCTAGAGTCTAGACTAACAGCCCTAAAGGTCTAGAGTCTAGACTAACAGCCCTAAAGGTCTAGAGTCTAGACTAACAGCCCTAAAGGTCTAGAGTCTAGAATAACAGCCCTAAAGGTCTAGAGTCTAGAATAACAGCCCTAAAGGACTAACTACAGGACCAGTCACCAGACTAACAGAGGACTAACTACAGGGCCAGTCACCAGACGAACAGAGGACTCTAACTACAGGACCAGTCACCAGACTAACAGAGGACTAACTACAGGGCCAGTCACCAGACTAACAGAGGACTAACAACAGGACCAGTCACCAGACTAACAGAGGACTAACTACAGGGCCAGTCACCAGACTAACAGAGGACTAATAACAGGGCCAGTCACCAGACTAACAGAGGACTAACAACAGGGCCAGTCACCAGACTAACAGAGGACTAACAACAGGACCAGTCACCAGACTAACAGAGGAATAACAACAGGACCAGTCACCAGACGAACAGAGGACTAACTACAGGACCAGTCACCAGACTAACAGAGGAATAACAACAGGACCAGTCACCAGACGAACAGAGGACTAACTACAGGGCCAGTCACCAGACTAACAGAGGACTAACAACAGGACCAGTCACCAGACTAACAGAGGACTAACTACAGGGCCAGTCACCAGACTAACAGAGGACTAATAACAGGACCAGTCACCAGACGAACAGAGGACTAACTACAGGACCAGTCACCAGACTAACAGAGGACTCTAACTACAGGGCCAGTCACCAGACAAACAGAGGACAGACTAACTACAGGACCAGTCACCAGACTAACAGAGGACTAACTACAGGACCAGTCACCAGACTAACAGAGGACTAACTACAGGACCAGTGAACAGACTAACAGAGGACTAACAACAGGACCAGTCACCAGACTAACAGAGGACTAACTACAGGACCAGTGAACAGACTAACAGAGGACTAACTACAGGGCCAGTCACCAGACTAAGAGAGGACTAACAACAGGGCCAGTCACCAGACTAACAGAGGACTAACTACAGGACCAGTCACCAGACTAACAGAGGACTAACTACAGGACCAGTCACCAGACTAACAGAGGACTAACTACAGGACCAGTCACCAGACTAACAGAGGACTAACTACAGGGCCAGTCACCAGTCTAACAGAGGACTAACTACAGGACCAGTCACCAGACTAACAGAGGACTAACTACAGGACCAGTCACCAGACTAACAAAGGACTAACTACAGGACCAATAAGTGAACTGACTAACCTCTGATTTCTCCATGCGGTTCTGCAGCTCTACCTGGCCCACGATCTCATTCATGTTGGTCTCCAGCACCATCCCCCCCATCACCACCTCCTGAAGGATGAAGTGGACCTGCAAAGGATAGGTATATAACAAGGTAATGTAGCAGACCTGTAAATGATAGGTATATAACAAGGTAATGTAGTGGACCTGTAAATGATAGGTATATAACAAGGTAATGTAGTGGACCTGTAAATGATAGGTATATAACAAGGTAATGTAGTGGACCTGCAAATGATAGGTATATAACAAGGTAATGTAGCAGACCTGTAAAGGATAGGTATATAACAAGGTAATGTAGCAGACCTGTAAAGGATAGGTATATAACAAGGTAATGTAGTGGACCTGTAAATGATAGGTATATAACAAGGTAATGTAGTGGACCTGTAAAGGATAGGTATATAACAAGGTAATGTAGTGGACCTGTAAATGATAGGTATATAACAAGGTAATGTAGTGGACCTGTAAATGATAGGTATATAACAAGGTAATGTAGTGGACCTGTAAATGATAGGTATATAACAAGGTAATGTAGCAGACCTGTAAATGATAGGTATATAACAAGGTAATGTATCAGGGTTGTAAATGATAGGTATATAACAAGGTAATGTAGTGGACCTGTAAATGATAGGTATATAACAAGGTAATGTAGTGGACCTGTAAATGATAGGTATATAACAAGGTAATGTAGTGGACCTGTAAATGATAGGTATATAACAAGGTAATGTAGTGGACCTGTAAATGATAGGTATATAACAAGGTAATGTAGTGGACCTGTAAATGATAGGTATATAACAAGGTAATGTAGTGGACCTGTATATAGCCTCCACATTGACTCTGTACCGGTACCCCCTGTATATAGCCTCCACATTGACTCTGTACCGGTACCCCCTGTATATAGCCTCCACATTGACTCTGTACCGGTACCCCATGTATATAGCCTCCACATTGACTCTGTACCGGTACCCCCTGTATATAGCCTCCACATTGACTCTGTACCGGTACCCCCTGTATATAGCCTCCACATTGACTCTGTACCGGTACCCCCTGTATATAGCCTCCACATTGACTCTGTACCGGTACCCCCTGTATATAGCCTCCACATTGACTCTGTACCGGTGCCCCCTGTATATAGCCTCCACATTGACTCTGTACCGGTACCACCTGTATATAGCCTCCACATTGACTCTGTACCGGTACCCCCTGTATATAGCCTCCACATTGACTCTGTACCGGTACCCCCTGTATATAGCCTCCACATTGACTCTGTACCGGTACCCCCTGTATATAGCCTCCACATTGACTCTGTACCGGTACCCCCTGTATATAGCCTCCATATTGACTCTGTACCGTAACACCCTGTATATAGCCTCCACATTGACTCTGTACCGTAATACCCTGTATATAGCCTCCACATTGACTCTGTACAGTAACACCCTGTATATAGCCTCCACATTGACTCTGTACCGGTGCCCCCTGTATATAGCCTCCACATTGACTCTGTACCGGTACCACCTGTATATAGCCTCCACATTGACTCTGTACCGGTACCCCCTGTATATAGCCTCCCCATTGACTCTGTACCAGTACCACCTGTATATAGCCTCCACACGGACTCTGTATCGGTACCCCCTGTATATAGCCTCCACACGGACTCTGTACCGGTACCCCCTGTATATAGCCTCCACATTGACTCTGTATCGGTACCCCCTGTATATAGCCTCCACATTGACTCTGTACCGGTACCACCTGTATATAGCCTCCACATTGACTCTGTATCGGTACCCCCTGTATATAGCCTCCACACGGACTCTGTACCGGTACCCCCTGTATATAGCCTCCACATTGACTCTGTACCGGTACCCCCTGTATATAGCCTCCACATTGACTCTGTACCGGTACCCCCTGTATATAGCCTCCACATTGACTTTGTACCGTAACACCCTGTATATAGCCTCCACATTGACTTTGTACCGTAACACCCTGTATATAGCCTCCATATTGACTTTGTACCGTAATACCCTGTATATAGCCTCCACATTGACTTTGTACCAGTACCACCTGTATATAGCCTCCACATTGACTCTGTACCAGTACCCCCTGTATATAGCCTCCACATTGACTCTGTACCAGTACCCCCTGTATATAGCCTCCACATTGACTCTGTACCGGTACCCCCTGTATATAGCCTCCACATTGACTCTGTACCGGTACCCCCTGTATATAGCTTCCACATTGACTCTGTACCGGTACCCCCTGTATATAGCCTCCACATTGACTCTGTACCGATACCCCCTGTATATAGCCTCCACATTGACTCTGTACCGGTACCCCCTGTATATAGCCTCCACATTGACTCTGTACCGGTACCCCCTGTATATTGCCTCCACATTGACTCTGTACCGGTACCCCCTGTATATAGCCTCCACATTGACTCTGTACCGGTACCCCTGTATATAGCCTCCACATTGACTCTGTACCGGTACCCCCTGTATATAGCTTCCACATTGACTCTGTACCGGTACCCCCTGTATATAGCCTCCATATTGACTCTGTACCGTAACACCCTGTATTTAGCCTCCACATTGACTCTGTACCGTAACACCCTGAAAATAGTCTCCACATTGACTCTGTACCGATACCCCCTGTATATAGCCTCCACACTGACTCTGTACCGGTACCCCTGTATATAGCCTCCACATTGACTCTGTACCGGTACCCCCTGTGTATAGCCTCCATATTGACTCTGTACCGTAACCCCCTGTATATAGCCTCCACATTGACTCTGTACCAGTACCACCTGTATATAGCCTCCACATTGACTCTGTACCGGTACCCCCTGTATATAGCCTCCACATTGACTCTGTACCGGTACCCCCTGTATATAGCCTCCACATTGACTCTGTACCGGTACCCCCTGTATATAGCCTCCACATTGACTCTGTACCGGTACCCCCTGTATATAGCCTCCACATTGACTCTGTACCGGTACCCCCTGTATATAGCCTCCATATTGACTCTGTACCAGTACCCCCTGTATATAGCCTCCACATTGACTCTGTACTGGTACCCCCTGTATATAGCCTCCACATTGACTCTGTACCGGTGCCCCCTGTATATAGCCTCCACATTGACTCTGTACCGGTACCACCTGTATATAGCCTCCACATTGACTCTGTACCGGTACCCCCTGTATATAGCCTCCACATTGACTCTGTACCGGTACCCCCTGTATATAGCCTCCACATTGACTCTGTACCGGTACCCCCTGTATATAGCCTCCACATTGACTCTGTACCGGTACCCCCTGTATATAGCCTCCATATTGACTCTGTACCGTAACACCCTGTATATAGCCTCCACATTGACTCTGTACCGTAATACCCTGTATATAGCCTCCACATTGACTCTGTACAGTAACACCCTGTATATAGCCTCCACATTGACTCTGTACCAGTACCACCTGTATATAGCCTCCCCATTGACTCTGTACCAGTACCACCTGTATATAGCCTCCACACGGACTCTGTATCGGTACCCCCTGTATATAGCCTCCACACGGACTCTGTACCGGTACCCCCTGTATATAGCCTCCACATTGACTCTGTATCGGTACCCCCTGTATATAGCCTCCACATTGACTCTGTACCGGTACCACCTGTATATAGCCTCCACATTGACTCTGTATCGGTACCCCCTGTATATAGCCTCCACACGGACTCTGTACCGGTACCCCCTGTATATAGCCTCCACATTGACTCTGTACCGGTACCCCCTGTATATAGCCTCCACATTGACTCTGTACCGGTACCCCCTGTATATAGCCTCCGCATTGACTCTGTACCGGTACCTCCTGTATATAGCCTCCACATTGACTCTGTACTGGTACCACCTGTATATAGCCTCCACATTGACTCTGTACCGGTACCCCCTGTATATAGCCTCCATATTGACTCTGTACCGTAACACCCTGTATATAGCCTCCACATTGACTCTGTACCGGTACCCCCTGTATATAGCCTCCATATTGACTCTGTACCGTAACACCCTGTATATAGCCTCCATATTGACTCTGTACCGGTACCCCCTGTATATAGCCTCCACATTGACTCTGTACCGGTACCTCCTGTATATAGCCTCCACATTGACTCTGTACCGGTACCCCCTGTATATAGCCTCCACATTGACTCTGTACCGGTACCCCCTGTATATAGCCTCCACATTGACTCTGTATCGTAACACCCTGAAAATAGTCTCCACATTGACTCTGTACCGATACCCCCTGTATATAGCCTCCACACTGACTCTGTACCGGTACCCCTGTATATAGCCTCCACATTGACTCTGTACCGGTACCCCCTGTATATAGCTTCCACATTGACTCTGTACCGGTACCCCCTGTATATAGCCTCCATATTGACTCTGTACCGTAACACCCTGTATATAGCCTCCACATTGACTCTGTACCGTAACACCCTGAAAATAGTCTCCACATTGACTCTGTACCGATACCCCCTGTATATAGCCTCCACATTGACTCTGTACCGGTACCACCTGTATATAGCCTCCACATTGACTCTGTACCGGTACCACCTGTATATAGCCTCCACATTGACTCTGTACCGGTACCCCCTGTATATAGCCTCCACATTGACTCTGTACCGGTACCCCCTGTATATAGCCTCCACATTGACTCTGTACCGGTACCCCCTGTATATAGCCTCCACATTGACTCTGTACCAGTACCCCCTGTATATAGCCTCCACATTGACTCTGTACCGGTACCCCCTGTATATAGCCTCCACATTGACTCTGTACCGGTACCCCCTGTATATAGCCTCCACATTGACTCTGTACCAGTACCCCCTGTATATAGCCTCCACATTGACTCTGTACCAGTACCCCCTGTATATAGCCTCCACATTGACTCTGTACCGGTACCCCCTGTATATAGCCTCCACATTGACTCTGTACCGGTACCCCCTGTATATAGCCTCCACATTGACTCTGTACCAGTACCCCCTGTATATAGCCTCCACATTGACTCTGTACCAGTACCCCCTGTATATAGCCTCCACATTGACTCTGTACCGTAATACCCTGTATATAGCCTCCACATTGACTCTGTACCAGTACCCCCTGTATATAGCCTCCACATTGACTCTGTACCGTAATACCCTGTATATAGCCTCCACATTGACTCTGTACCAGTACCCCCCTGTATATAGCCTCCACATTGACTCTGTACCGTAATACCCTGTATATAGCCTCCACATTGACTCTGTACCGTAATACCCTGTATATAGCCTCCACATTGACTCTGTACCAGTACCCCCCTGTATATAGCCTCCACATTGACTCTGTACCGTAATACCCTGTATATAGCCTCCACATTGACTCTGTACCGTAATACCCTGTATTTTAGCTTGTTATTGTTATTTACTGCTTTTCTTTAATTATTTGTTATTCTTATCTCTTACTTTTTTTTGTTGGTTAGGGGCTTGTAAGTCAGCATTTCACTGTGAGGTCTACACCTGTTGTATTCGGCGCATGTGACAAATAACGTGTCCAAATGTGTCCAAAACAAGGCCAATACGTTTCTATGGGTTTTTTTGGACCTACGCTTGTCACCTGCCTTCCTGCCTTTGGGACAACAACTCCCTTTGTTAGGGCAGAGACGTGCATCTCTCCATTACACACAGATCTCTGGTGTAAACGGGGAGGTGCACAGAGGAGGGAAGGAGACCTAAAAGACAACATGAGAACAAGCGGAAATAAACGCTCATAAAATTGAAAAATAACAAGACTCGATTCTGCGATACAGGCATTTGGAATATTGCGCAAAAACATCTAGGGCAGGGTTAGGGTTAGTTAGATCACCTGAGCTGAGCCAGAGGGCAGACTGACCATCTACTACCTGAGCTGAGCCAGAGGGCAGACTGAGCTGAGCCAGAGGGCAGACTGAGCATCTACCACCTGAGCTGAGCCAGAGGGCAGACTGAGCATCTACCACCTGAGCGGAGCCATAGGGTAGACTGAGCATCTACCACCTGAGCTGAGTCGGAGGGCAGACTGATCATCTTCCACCTGAGCTGAGCCGGAGGGCAGACTGAGCTGAGCCAGAGGGCAGACTGATCATCTACTACCTGAGCTGAGCCATAGGGCAGACTGAGCTGAACTGAGCCAGAGGGCAGACTGAGCATATACCACCTGAGCTGAGCCAGAGGGCAGACTGATCATCTACCACCTGAGCTGAGCCAGAGGGCAGACTGATAATCTACCACCTGAGCTGAGCCAGAGGGCAGACTGATCATCTACCACCTGAGCTAATCCATAGGGCAGACTGAGCATCTACCACCTGAGCTGAGCCATAGGGCAGACTGAACATCTACCATCTGAGCTGAGCCATAGGACAGACTGACATCTACCATCTGAGCTGAGCCATAGGACAGACTGATCATCTATCACTTGAGCTGAGCCATATGGCTGACTGAGCATCTACCATCTGAGCTGAGCCATAGGACAGACTGATCATCTACTACCTGAGCTGAGCCATAGGGCAGACTGAGCTGAACTGAGCCAGAGGGCAGACTGAGCATATACCACCTGAGCTGAGCCAGAGGGCAGACTGATCATCTACCACCTGAGCTGAGCCAGAGGGCAGACTGATAATCTACCACCTGAGCTGAGCCAGAGGGCAGACTGATCATCTACCACCTGAGCTAATCCATAGGGCAGACTGAGCATCTACCACCTGAGCTGAGCCATAGGGCAGACTGAACATCTACCATCTGAGCTGAGCCATAGGACAGACTGACATCTACCATCTGAGCTGAGCCATAGGACAGACTGATCATCTATCACTTGAGCTGAGCCATATGGCTGACTGAGCATCTACCATCTGAGCTGAGCCATAGGACAGACTGATCATCTACCACCTGAGCTGAGCCATAGGACAGACTGATCATCTATCACTTGAGCTGAGCCATGTCAAAATATTGTCAGTGAGTATAACAGAACTGATATTGCAGGCGAAATCCTGAGGAAAATCCAATCAGGAAGTGCCTCTTATTTTGAAACCGTTGTGTTCCTATGCACCCCTATTGGCCATTGAAAGGGATATCAACCAGATTCCTTTTTCTACGTATTCCCTAAGGTGTCTACAGCATTTAGACATAGTTTCACGCCTTTATGTTGAAGAATGAGCGTAAACGACTACATTGCGTGAGTGGCCAGCTGAGGGCTCTCAGAGTGATTCTTGCGTAAAATACGGAGGTAGTCATTTTTCCTCTCACTCCTACTGAAAAGTCAATTGTCCCGGTTGATATATTATCGAATAGATATTTGAAAAACACCTTGAGGATTGATTGTAAAAAAACGTTTGCCATGTTTCTGTCGATATTATGGATATAATTTGGATTTTTTTGGGGCGTTGTCGTGACCGCTATTTCCGATGGATTTCTGAACATAACGTGACAAACAAACGGAGGTATTTTGGGTATAAAATAATCTTTATGGAACAAAAGGAACATTTGCTGTCTAACTGGGAGTCTCGTCAGTGAAAACATCCGAAGATCATCAAAGGTAAACGGTTAATTTGATTGATTTTCTGATTTTCGTGACCAAGCTTCCTGCTGCTAGCTGGACATAATGCTATGCTAGGCTATCGATAAACTTACACAAACGCTTGTCTTGATTTGGCTGTAAAGCATAATTTATAAATCTGAGATGACAGGGTGATTAACAAAAGGCTAAGCTGTGTTTCACTATATTTCAGTTGTGGGTAGTTCCGCGGTGGACCATCCTGGTCTATATCCTGTCTACTGATCAGAACAGCCTGTTAACACGGTGGACCATCCTGGTCTATATCCTGTCTACTGATCAGAACAGCCTGTTAACACGGTGGACCATCCTGGTCTATACCCTGTCTATTGATCAGAACAGCCTGTTAACACGGTGGACCATCCTGGTCTATATCCTGTCTACTGATCAGAACAGCCTGTTAACACGGTGGACCATCCTGGTCTATATCCTGTCTATTGATCAGAACAACCTGTTAGTTTTCTGCTGTTGAAAGTGAATAAACACATCAGACTGCAATGACAGGTGGTTATCATAATAAATTCTAGTCAGTTACTTACATTTGGTAAACAAGGTTATAATGAAGGTTTAAATCCTGGCATGTTATTGTTTTACATGTTGCTCAAGCTTTGGAAGGTGTTCCTGTGAGAGGAAAACAGATGCTGGGTGTTAGCTAAACATACTGGAAGGTGTTCCTGTGAGAGGAAAACAGATGGTAGAAGTTAGAGGGTGTTAGCTAAACATACTCCGATAAGTCTAGAGTAGCAGCGGAGCAGTCAGATAGTAGAAAGTACTAAAAACTACTGGTTTTAATTCCATCAGCAGCTTTCTCCACCACTGCCATCACTGGACACAACTAGAATCTCATTCTGTGACATGAAAGGTGGAAGAGTTAGAACTGCACCTAGCTTCTCAACTCCGCCTAGCCTAGCTTCTCAACTCCGCCTAGCCTAGCTTCTCAACTCCGCCTAGCCTAGCTTCTCAACTCCGCCTAGCCTAGCTTCTCAACTCCGCCTAGCCTAGCTTCTCAACTCCGCCTAGCCTAGCTTCTCAACTCCGCCTAGCCTCTCAACTCCGCCTAGCCTAGCCTCTCAACTCCGCCTAGCCTAGCCTCTCAACTCCGCCTAGCCTAGCCTCTCAACTCCGCCTAGCCTAGCCTCTCAACTCCGCCTAGCCTAGCTTCTCAACTCCGCCTAGCCTAGCCTCTCAACTCCGCCTAGCCTCTCAACTCCGCTTGGCGGAATGTGTTGTGGTCAATTCCATTTCAATTCCAGTCAATTTAGGAAGTACACTGAAATTCCAATTCTCTTCAATGCTTTTTAATCGGGTGTACTCTCGGAATTAACTGGAATTGAGCTCAACTCTGGTTGTGGTATGTGATGGTTGGGGTGAAAATGTACCAGAGAATAGATGGTTGGTGACCTTTGCCCCAACACACAGTACAAATGGGTTTTAAATAGTCCTCCAGTCAAATCCCAGATAGACCCAAAGCCCCTACCAATCGACAGTTCCTCCAGTCAATCCCAGATAGATCCTGAGCCCCTCCAGTCAATCACAGATAGACCTAGAGCCCCTCCAGTCAATCACAGATAGACCCAGAGGCCCTACCCATTGACAGTTCCTCCAGTCAATCCCAGATAGATCCTGAGCCCCTCCAGTCAATCACAGATAGACCTAGAGCCCCTCCAGTCAATCACAAATAGACCCAGAGCCCCTACCAATCGACAGTTCCTCCAGTCAATCCCAGATAGATCCTGAGCCGCTCCAGTCAATCACAGATAGACCTAGAGCCCCTCCAGTCAATCACAGATAGACCCAGAGCCCCTACCAATCGACAGTTCCTCCAGTCAATCCCAGATAGATCCTGAGCCCCTCCAGTCAATCACAGATAGACCTAGAGCCCCTCCAGTCAATCACAGATAGACCCAGAGGCCCTACCCATTGACAGTTCCTCCAGTCAATCACAGATAGACCCAGAGGCCCTACCCATTGACAGTTCCTCCAGTCAATCACAGATAGACCCAAAGCCCCTACCCATTGACAGTTCCTCCAGTCAATCACAGATAGACCCAAAGCCCCTACCCATTGACAGTTCCTCCAGTCAATCACAGATAGACCCAGAGCCCCTACCCATTGACAGTTCCTACTAATTGGTTATAGGGAATGGTTCAACCACCACACTCTCTGTAGAAACTAATATAGAACTTTGCTCCCCATAGCAGAACAATCGTGGGTCTACATATTCCTCTGTATCAGTACATGTTGCAGGTAAACTTTGCATGATAAAAAATGTGTCACACAGGCTGCATTTCTGCCTGCTCAGATACACACGAAAACATTAAGTGAACCCGGGAATTGATCGAAAATCACTCAGAAACGCACAAACAAGACCAACAATGCAATATAATATGACTAACATTTTCGGTTACTAGGCCTAAATGAAACCAAGATGGCTTTGACCATGCTGGTATGCTCTGCCCATCTGATACCTCCAACAGACCTAGGTCAGCCCCTCTGATACCTCCAACAGACCAAGGTCAGGCCCTCTGATACCTCCAACAGACCTAGGTCAGCCATCTGACCTCCAACAGACCTAGGTCAGCCATCTGACCTCCAACAGACCTAGGTCAGACCTCGGCCCTCCAACAGACCTAGGTCAGCCCCTCAGACCTCCAACAGACCTAGGTCAGCCTCTCAGACATCCAACAGACCTAGGTCAGGCCCTCAGACCTCCAACAGACCTAAGTCAGCCCCTCAGACCTCCAACAAACCCAGGTAAGCCCATCAGATACCTCCAACAGACCTAGGTCAGCCCCTCAGACCTCCAACAGACCTAGGTCAGCCCCTCTGAGACCTCCAACAGACCTCCAACAGACCTAGGTGAGCCCCTCTGATACCTCCAACAGACCTAGGTCAGCCCCTCAGACCTCCAACAGACCTCCAACAGACCTAGGTCAGCCCATCAGACCCTAGACCTCCAACAGACCTAGGTCAGCCCCTCAGAGACCTCCAACAGACCAAGGTCAGGCCCCCAGATACCTACAACAGACCTAGGTCAGCCCCTCAGATACCTACAACAGACCTAGGTCAGCCCCTCAGACCTCCAACAGACCTAGGTCAGCCCCTCAGACCTCCAACAGACCTAGGTCAGCCCCTCAGACCTCCAACAGACCTAGGTCAGCCCCTCAGACCTCCAACAGACCTAGGTCAGCCCCTCAGACCTCCAACAGACCGAGGTCCGCCGCACTGACACCTCCAACAGACCTAGGTCAGCCCCTCTGATCTCCAACAGACCTAGGTCAGCCCCTCAGACCTCCAACAGCCCTAGGTCAGCCACTCTGAGACCTCCAACAGACCTCCAACAGACCTAGGTCAGCCCCTCTGAGATCTCCAACAGACCTAGGTCAGCCCCTCAGACCTCCAACAGACCTAGGTCAGCCCCTCAGACCTCCAACAGACCTAGGTCAGCCCCTCAGACCTCCAACATACCTAGGTCAGCCCATCAAACCTCAGACCTCCAACAGACCTAGGTCAGCCCCTCAGATACCTCCAACAGACCTAGGTCAGCCCATCAGAGACCTCCAACAGATCAAGGTCAGGCCCTCTGATACCTCCAACAGACCTAGGTCAGCCCATCAGACCTCCAACAGACCTAGGTCAGCCCCTCAGACCTCCAACAGACCTAGGTCAGCCCATCAGATACCTCCAACAGACCTAGGTCAGCCCCTCTGACCTCCAACAGACCTAGTTCAGCCCCTCTGACCTCCAACAGACCTAGGTCAGCCCCTCTGAGACCTCCAACCGACCTAGGTCAGCCCATCAGACCTCATACCTCCAACAGACCTAGGTCAGCCCCT
Organism: Oncorhynchus mykiss; assembly: GCF_013265735.2. Lineage (NCBI taxonomy): Eukaryota > Metazoa > Chordata > Actinopteri > Salmoniformes > Salmonidae > Oncorhynchus > Oncorhynchus mykiss. The sequence continues at coordinate 100,102,024 of NC_048570.1, read as the reverse complement.
CAGACCTCCAACAGACCTAGGTCAGCCCCTCAGACCTCCAACAGACCTAGGTCAGCCCCTCAGACCTCCAACATACCTAGGTCAGCCCATCAGACCTCCAACAGACCTAGGTCAGCCCCTCTGAGACCTCCAACAGACCTCCAACAGACCTAGGTCAGCCCTTCAGACCTCCAACAGACCTAGGTCAGTCCCTCAGACCTCCAACAGACCTAAGTCAGCCACTCTGAGACCTCCAACAGACCTCCAACAGACCTAGGTCAGCCCCTCTGAGATCTCCAACAGACCTAGGTCAGCCCCTCAGATACCTCCAACAGACCTAGGTCAGCCCATCAGAGACCTCCAACAGATCAAGGTCAGGCCCTCTGATACCTCCAACAGACCTAGGTCAGCCCATCAGACCTCCAACAGACCTAGGTCAGCCCCTCAGACCTCCAACAGACCTAGGTCAGCCCATCAGATACCTCCAACAGACCTAGGTCAGCCCCTCTGACCTCCAACAGACCTAGTTCAGCCCCTCTGACCTCCAACAGACCTAGGTCAGCCCCTCTGAGACCTCCAACCGACCTAGGTCAGCCCATCAGACCTCATACCTCCAACAGACCTAGGTCAGCCCCTCAGACCTCCAACAGACCTAGGTCAGCCCCTCAGACCTCCAACAGACCTAGGTCAGCCCCTCAGACCTCCAACATACCTAGGTCAGCCCATCAGACCTCCAACAGACCTAGGTCAGCCCCTCTGAGACCTCCAACAGACCTCCAACAGACCTAGGTCAGCCCTTCAGACCTCCAACAGACCTAGGTCAGTCCCTCAGACCTCCAACAGACCTAAGTCAGCCACTCTGAGACCTCCAACAGACCTCCAACAGACCTAGGTCAGCCCCTCTGAGATCTCCAACAGACCTAGGTCAGCCCCTCTGAGACCTCCAACCGACCTAGGTCAGCCCATCAGACCTCAGACCTCCAACAGACCTAGGTCAGCCCCTCTGAGACCTCCAACAGACCTAGGTCAGCCCTTCAGACCTCCAACAGACCTAGGTCAGTCCCTCAGACCTCCAACAGACCTAAGTCAGCCACTCTGAGACCTCCAACAGACCTCCAACAGACCTAGGTCAGCCCCTCTGAGATCTCCAACAGACCTAGGTCAGCCCCTCTGAGACCTCCAACCGACCTAGGTCAGCCCATCAGACCTCAGACCTCCAACAGACCTAGGTCAGCCCCTCAGACCTCCAACAGACCTAGGTCAGCCCCTCAGACCTCCAACAGACCTAGGTCAGCCCCTCAGACCTCCAACAGACCTAGGTCAGCCCCTCAGACCTCCAACAGACCTAGGTCTGTACTACCTGTTTCATCTAGGCTGCCTCAGCAAGGCTTCCCCTGCTACTACCTGAATCCACACAGCAGGGTTTCATCTAGGCTGCCTCAGCAAGGCTTCCCCTGCTACTATCTAGCTCCACACAGCAGGGTTTCATCTAGGCTGCCTCAGCAAGGCTTCCCCTGCTACTGCCTGGCTCCACACAGCAGGGTTTCATCTAGGCTGCCTTAGCAGGGTTTCATCTAGGCTGCCTTAGCAGGGTTTCATCTAGGCTGCCTTAGCAGGGTTTCATCTAGGCTGCCTTAGCAGGGTTTCATCTAGGCTGCCTTAGCAGGGTTTCATCTAGGCTGCCTTAGCAGGGTTTCATCTAGGCTGCCTTAGCAGGGTTTCATCTAGGCTGCCTTAGCAGGGTTTCATCTAGGCTGCCTCAGCAGGGTTTCATCTAGGCTGTCTTAGCAGGGTTTCATCTAGGCTGCCTTAGCAGGGTTTCATCTAGGCTGCCTTAGCAGGGTTTCATCTAGGCTGCCTCAGCAGGGTTTCATCTAGGCTGCCTCAGCAGGGTTTCATCTAGGCTGCCTCAGCAGGGGTTCATCTAGGCTGGCTTAGCAGGGTTTCATCTAGGCTGCCTTAGCAGGGTTTCATCTAGGCTGCCTTAGCAGGGTTTCATCTAGGCTGCCTCAGCAGGGGTTCATCTAGGCTGCCTCAGCAAGGCTTCCCTGCTACTACCTAGCTCCATACAGCAGGGTTTCATCTAGGCTGCCTCAGCAAGGCTTCCCTGCTACTACCTAGCTCCACACAGCAGGGTTTCATCTAGGCTGCCTTAGCAGGGTTTCATCTAGGCTGCCTCAGCAGGGGTTCATCTAGGCTGCCTCAGCAAGGCTTCCCTGCTACTACCTAGCTCCATACAGCAGGGTTTCATCTAGGCTGCCTCAGCAAGGCTTCCCTGCTACTACCTAGCTCCACACAGCAGGGTTTCATCTAGGCTGCCTCAGCAAGGCTTCCCCTGCTACTACCTAGCTCCATACAGCAGGGTTTCATCTAGGCTGCCTTAGCAGGGTTTCATCTAGGCTGCCTCAGCAAGGCTTCCCCTGCTACTGCCTGGCTCCACACAGCAGGGTTTCATCTAGGCTGCCTCAGCAAGGCTTCCCCTGCTACTACCTAGCTCCATACAGCAGGGTTTCATCTAGGCTGCCTCAGCAAGGCTTCCCCTGCTAGTCAATCCCTCCTGAAGGCTTTCCTCATATTGAATGCATATTGTGTCTATAAACCAGCTGCCATGTTATACACAGAAGTGTATTTATTACTCTAATGCATCAAAGAGTGTCACAAGCCAAAACTTGGCAAAGCTGACCTTGTAAATGATTTCCATGGACTTGAACTCACCTTATCCATGTGGAAAATGAGGTCCAGTTCACAGACGTTCTCAAAGCATTTGTCCAGAGTTTCCACGAACACCTACAGAGGAGATATTGTCAAGTCATCCATCTTATGTTAAGTATACAGTCCCAGTCAAAGGTTTGGACACCTACTCATTCCAGGGTTTTTCTTTATTTTCAGTATTTACTACATTGTAGAATAATAGTGAAGTCATCAAAACTATGCAATAACACATATGGAATCAGGTAGTAACCAAAACATTTTTTTTAAAGTGTTGAACAAATCAAAATATATTTTAAATTCTTCAAAGTAGCCACCCTTTGTCTTGACAGCTTTGCATTATCTTGACATTCTCTCAACCAGCTTCACCTGGAATGCTTTTCCAACAGTCTTGAAGGAGTTCCCACATATGCTGAGCACTTTTTGGCTGCTTTCCCTTCACTCTGCGGTCCAACACATCCCAAACCATCTCAATTGGGTTGAGGTCGGGTGATTGTGGAGGCCAGGTCATAGTTTTGATGTCTTCACTATTATTTTACAATGTAGAAAATAGTTTTAAAAAATAAAGAAAAACCCTGGAATGAGTAGGTGTTCTAGAACCCTGGAATGAGTAGGTGTTCTAGAACCCTGGAATGAGTAGGTGTTCTAGAACCCTGGAATGAGTAGGTGTGTCTGGTAATGGTAATGTATGTAAGAATGATCTTTGATGTAATACACAACCTACAGTGCATTCGTTAAGACCTCTTCTCTTGTTACCCATGTTGTTACATTACAGCCTTATTGTAAAATGGATTAAATCTACAAACTACACACCATAACGACAAAGACAAAACAGGATATTAGAAATAAAAAAACTGAAATATCAGATTTACATTTACAAGTATTCAGAATCTCTGCTATGAGACTAACTCGAGCTCAGGTGCATCCTGTTTCCATTGATCATGCTTGATGATGTTTCTACAACTTGGCTATATACAGGGTGTTACGGTACAGAGTCAATGTGGAGACTATATACAGGGTGTTATGGTACAGAGTCAATGTGGAGGCTATATACAGGGGGTACTGGTACAGAGTCAATGTGGAGGCTATATACAGGGGGTACCAGTACAGAGTCAATGTGGAGACTATATACAGGGTGTTATGGTACAGAGTCAATGTGGAGGCTATATACAGGGGGTACCAGTACAGAGTCAATGTGGAGACTATATACAGGGTGTTATGGTACAGAGTCAATGTGGAGGCTATATACAGGGGGTACTGGTACAGAGTCAATGTGGAGGCTATATACAGGGGGTACCAGTACAGAGTCAATGTGGAGAATATATACAGGGTGTTACGGTACAGAGTCAATGTGGAGGCTATATACAGGGTATTACGGTACAGAGTCAATGTGGACAATATATACAGGGGGTACCGGTACAGAGTCAATGTGGAGGCTATATACAGGGGGTACTGGTACAGAGTCAATGTGCCAGTTCGTCGAGGTAATACCTACATGTCGGTAGAGTTAAAGTTACTTTGCATAGATAATAAACAAAGTTTGCCCAGCAGCTGGGTTGGGTTTTTACGCTCAACAGTTTCCCGTGTGTATCAAGATTGGTCCACCACCCCATGGGCATCCAGCCAATTTGACGCAACTGTGGGAAGCATTGGAGTCGACATGGGCCAGCATCCCTGTGGAACGCTTTCAACACCTTGTAGTCCATGCCTGGAGGAGTTGAGGCTGTTCTGAGGGCAAAAGGGGGAGGTGCTCCTCAATATTAGGAAGGTGTTCTTAATGTTTTGTACACTCAGTGTATATTTGCTCAATACACACCCATCAGTAGGCTTTACAATGTCATGTATCGTGAGTTCAAGGGTCATTAGTGGTCACTGAAGATCAAGACAAGAAGCGTATCTAAAGCATATCCCGACTTGTCATAACCTTGAACAGCAACTCCACCACCACACAATCAAAAACAATACAGGTTTGAAAGCGTTGTCTTCTGTCTATTTAATGATATGTTTGCATTGAAAGTGGATACAGGTCATCAACTTGAACCCACCCCAACTACCACCACCATAAAAACATTCAAGTGTTTGAAAGCACTGCATCTCAGTGCTAGAGGCGTCACTACAGACCCTGGTTCAATTCCAGGCTGTATCACTACCGGCTGTGATTGCGAGTCCTATAGGGCTGACTCTCTGGGAAAGGAGAGGTGAGTGGACAGTACAGCTGACTGTCTGTATAGATGGTAACACAACCCTACTGTTCTACAGAGTTATAGATGGTAACACAACCCTACTGTTCTACAGAGTTATAGATGGTAACACAACCCTACTGTTCTACAGCGTTATAGATGGTAACACAACCCTGCTGTTCTACAGAGTTATAGATGGTAACACAACCCTACTGTTCTACAGAGTTATAGATGGTAACACACCACACAACCCTACTGTTCTACAGAGTTACAGACGGTAACATAGCAACAGTTGCCAACCCACCTGTATTAGATCCAGAATACCGAGCTCACTCTCAGAGGAGTCCACACAGAACACAAAGTACAGTGTTGCGTAGTGCCGGTAGATCAACTTGTAGTCCGAGCCACCGATCAAACTGCAAATAGAGAAATTATATTATTAGTATATTCTGCCATGTCTGATTCGGTCCAACTTTAACTCATCTGCCAGGGAATTGATGATGGATTGCCGGTCATATGAGCTGAACACTTCGGTCAAACAATACTTCTCATTTAACAACCCAGGATAAATCTTTAGTCACAATGACCAACTGAGCTTGCCCAGTTGGTCTATAGGCTACAGTATAGGTAGGTCTACATCATATAGTCACCACAGAAGCACAATACCCCAATACAAGCCATAGATACCTATATAGCTGCCTCCTGGGTGGTTCATTGAATCATTAACGCATCTTTTTTAATTCGCTGATTGTTTCATCAAGAATTTATATTTTGGTTAATTTAACCAGCTAGTAATGCTACCGATAGCTGTTACCTTCCCCCCTCCAAGAAGTTGCAGACGTTGTCGTCCCTCTTCGACACCAGATGGAAAGTCTCTCGAATGATCTGCTGCTGCACATCTTCAGCCTGAGAAGAAATATGTCTTTGATAAATTGGCTATGAACTCCATTTACAATCTAAATGAAAGAGCTAACTTCAGCTAGCGGTCAGGCAGCAGTAAACCAGCCTGTAGGTTGGCCATCTGTTGGGTACATTGATATTCGTAGCTATGTCAACAAATATATAAGCAACTTAGCTAGTTAGGTATATAAATGTCAATAAATCACATCTCATGATGATGACAATATAGATTATTGATTAGTTAGCCTCTAGCTAGCATACCATAAGTGCACTAAAAGCTGGCAAATAAGACAGACATAGCTAACAAACTGTAGCAGTTCATAGATTTGGTTACTTACAAAATATTCATAAAATCTGATGAGTCGTGGTTTCCCATGGTTGTTAAATATTAAAATAGCTTTAATCATATTTAGCTGTAAATGTCTCAAATGACTTAATAACAGACTTGCAGTCAGCTGTCCACCTGGCGGATGTGTTGATACGTAGATTTTGCCGGTTCTTCTTCTTCGCTGTGGTTTATTGACAGACTCCACTCATAAACTGTATTGCTGCCACCTACTGTACGGAGTAGTAAAAAATACACACAATAACTAAAACAAATGTAGAGGAACAAACCTTTAACAAAAACTAAAAGTGTACTATTCAGATCCCTACACAGGCTCTGGAATCTGGGAGGGGGGAACCTCTTTATTGAGTCCCTGTAACATATCAGCTGCAAAGTCCTGGAGATCCAGAAATCTATTTGCTGCCTTCACAATGATGCTTTATTGGTTTGATTAGTGCAGTTCATCACTTGCGCTATAAACTCCTTCTCCTGCATGGCATTCACTGCAGACTGTGGGACATCCACTACCATCTCCTCTCTACTCACTCCAGCTATTTTCACTGCCTCCACATAGGAGACCTGCTAGATGGCCCTGATCCGAGCTACTGCA